>NW_025746405.1:0-117797 GCF_021184085.1 Oncorhynchus gorbuscha
AAACAGCTAGCTAGCAAGCAAGCATGCAAACAGCTAGCAAGCAAGCAAGCAAACAGCTAGCTAGCAAGCAAGCATGCAAACAGCTAGCAAGCAAGCATGCAAACAGCTAGCTAGCAAGCAAGAATGCAAACAGCTAGCAAGCAAGCAAGCATGCAAACAGCTAGCTAGCTAGCAAGCAAGCATGCAAACAGCTAGCAAGCAAGCAAACAGCTAGCAAGCAAGCAAGCATGCAAACAGCTAGCTAGCAAGCAAGAATGCAAACAGCTAGCAAGCAAGCAAACAGCTAGCATGCAAGCAAACAGCTAGCAAGCAAGCATGCAAACAGCTAGCTAGCAAGCAAACATGCAAACAGCTAGCAAGCAAGCATGCAAACAGCTAGCTAGCAAGCAAGAATGCAAACAGCTAGCAAGCAAGCAAGCAAGCATGCAAACAGCTAGCAAGCAAGCATGCAAACAGCTAGCAAGCAAGCAAACAGCTAGCAAGCAAGCATGCAAACAGCTAGCAAGCAAGCAAACAGCTAGCAAGCAAGCAAGCAAGCATGCAAACAGCTAGCTAGCAAGCAAGAATGCAAACAGCTAGCAAGCAAGCAAACAGCTAGCATGCAAGCAAACAGCTAGCAAGCAAGCATGCAAACAGCTAGCTAGCAAGCAAGCATGCAAACAGCTAGCAAGCAAGCATGCAAACAGCTAGCTAGCAAGCAAGCATGCAAACAGCTAGCTAGCAAGCAAGCATGCAAACAGCTAGCTAGCAAGCAAGAATGCAAACAGCTAGCAAGCAAGCAAGCATGCAAACAGCTAGCTAGCAAGCAAGCATGCAAACAGCAAGCAAGCATGCAAACAGCTAGCAAGCAAGCAAGCATGCAAACAGCTAGCTAGCAAGCAAGAATGCAAACAGCTAGCAAGCAAGCAAGCATGCAAACACCTAGCTAGCAAGCAAGAATGCAAACAGCTAGCAAGCATGCAAACAGCTAGCAAGCAAGCATGCAAACAGCTAGCAAGCAAGCAAGCATGCAAGCAAGCAAGCAAACAGCTAGCTAGCAAGCAAGCATGCAAACAGCTAGCAAGCAAGCAAACAGCTAGCAAGCAAGCAAACATGCAAACAGCTAGCAAGCAAGCAAGCATGCAAACAGCTAGCTAGCAAGCAAGAATGCAAACAGCTAGCAAGCAAGAATGCAAACAGCTAGCAAGCAAGCAAGCATGCAAACAGCAGCTAGCAAGCAAGCATGCAAACAGCTAGCTAGCAAGCAAGCATGCAAACAGCTAGCAAGCAAGCATGCAAACAGCTAGCTAGCAAGCAAGCATGCAAACAGCTAGCAAGCAAGCATGCAAACAGCTAGCTAGCAAGCAAGAATGCAAACAGCTAGCAAGCAAGCAAGCATGCAAACAGCTAGCAAGCAAGCAAGCAAGCATGCAAACAGCTAGCATGCAAACAGCTAGCAAGCAAGCATGCAAACAGCTAGCTAGCAAGCAAGAATGCAAACAGCTAGCAAGCAAGCAAGCACGCAAACAGCTAGCTAGCAAGCAAGAATGCAAACAGCTAGCAAGCATGCAAACAGCTAGCAAGTAAGCAAGCATGCAAACAGCTAGCAAGCAAGCAAGCATGCAAGCAAGCAAGCAAACAGCTAGCTAGCAAGCAAGCATGCAAACAGCTAGCAAGCAAGCATGCAAACAGCTAGCTAGCAAGCAAGAATGCAAACAGCTAGCAAGCAAGCATGCAAACAGCTTGCTAGCAAGCAAGCATGCAAACAGCAAGCAAGCATGCAAACAGCTAGCAAGCAAGCATGCAAACAGCTAGCTAGCAAGCAAGAATGCAAACAGCTAGCAAGCAAGCAAGCACGCAAACAGCTAGCTAGCAAGCAAGAATGCAAACAGCTAGCAAGCATGCAAACAGCTAGCAAGTAAGCAAGCATGCAAACAGCTAGCAAGCAAGCAAGCATGCAAGCAAGCAAGCAAACAGCTAGCAAGCAAGCATGCAAACAGCTAGCAAGCAATCAAGCATGCAAACAGCAAGCAAGCATGCAAACAGCTAGCAAGCAAGAATGCAGACAGCTAGCAAGCAAGCAAGCATGCAAACAGCTAGCAAGCAAGCATGCAAACAGCTAGCAAGCAAGCATGCAAACAGCTAGCTAGCATGCAAGAATGCAAACAGCTAGCAAGCAAGCAAGCATGCAAACAGCTAGCTAGCAAGCAAGCATGCAAACAGCCAGCAAGCATGCAAACAGCTAGCAAGCAAGAATGCAAACAGCTAGCAAGCAAGCAAGCATGCAAACAGCTAGCTAGCAAGCATGAATGCAAACAGCTAGCAAGCATGCAAACAGCTAGCATGTAAGCAAGCATGCAAACAGCTAGCAAGCAAGCAAGCATGCAAGCAAGCAAGCAAACAGCTAGCAAGCAAGCAAGCATGCAAACAGCTAGCAAGCAAGCAAGCATGCAAACAGCAAGCAAGCATGCAAACAGCTAGCTAGTAAGCAAGCATGCAAACAGCAAGCAAGCAAGCATGCAAACAGCTAGCTAGCAAGCAAGCATGCAAACAGCTAGCTAGCAAGCAAGCATGCAAACAGCTAGCTAGCAAGCAAGAATGCAAACAGCTAGCAAGCAAGCAAGCATGCAAGCATGCAAGCAAGCAAGCAAGCAAGCAAACAGCTAGCAAGCAAGCAAGCAAGCATGCAAACAGCTAGCAAGCAAGCATGCAAACAGCTAGCAAGCAAGCATGCAAACAGCAAGCAAGCATGCAAACAGCTAGCAAGCAAGCATGCAAACAGCTAGCTAGCAAGCAAGAATGCAAACAGCTAGCAAGCAAGCAAGTACGCAAACAGCTAGCTAGCAAGCAAGGATGCAAACAGCTAGCAAGCATGCAAACAGCTAGCAAGTAAGCAAGCATGCAAACAGCTAGCAAGCAGGCAAGCATGCAAGCAAGCAAGCAAACAGCTAGCAAGCAAGCATGCAAACAGCTAGCAAGCAAGCAAGCATGCAAACAGCAAGCAAGCATGCAAACAGCTAGCTAGCAAGCAAGCATGCAAACAGCTAGCTAGCTAACAAGCAAGCATGCAAACAGCTAGCAAGCAAGCAAGCATGCAAACAGCTAGCAAGCAAGCTAGCAAGCAAGCATGCAAACAGCTAGCAAGCAAGCATGCAAACAGCTAGCTAGCAAGCAAGCATGCAAACAGCTAGCTAGCAAGCAATGCAAACATGCAAACAAAGCAAGCAAGCATGCAAACAGCTAGCAAGTAAGCAAGCATGCAAACAGCTAGCAAAGCAAAAGCAAGCAAGCAAGCAAACAGCTAGCAAAAGCAAGCAAGCAAGCAAGCATGCAAAAGCTAGCAAGCAAACAGCAAGCATGCAAAAGCAAGCAAACAAGCAAGCATGCAAACAGCTAGCTAGCAAGCAGCAGCAAGCAATGCAAACAGCTAGCAAGCAAGCAAGCATGCAAACAGCTTGCTAGCAAGCAAGCATGCAAACAGATAGCAAGCAAGCATGCAAACAGCAAGCAAGCATGCAAACAGCTAGCAAGCAAGCATGCAAACAGCTAGCTAGCAAGCAAGAATGCAAACAGCTAGCTAGCTAGCAAGCAAGCAGCAAACAGCAAACAAGCAAGCAAACAGCTAGCAAGCAAGCAAGCATGCAAACAGCTAGCAGCAAGCAAGAATGCAAACAGCTAGCAAGCAAGCATGCAAACAGCTAGCAAGCAAGCAAACAGCTAGCAAGCAAGCATGCAAACTAGCAAGCAAGCATGCAAACAGCTAGCAAGCAAGCATGCAAACAGCTAGCTAGCAAGCAAACATGCAAACAGCTAGCAAGCAAGCATGCAAACAGCTAGCTAGCAAGCAAGAATGCAAACAGCTAGCAAGCAAGCAAGCAAGCATGCAAACAGCTAGCAAGCAAGCATGCAAACAGCTAGCAAGCAAGCAAACAGCTAGCAAGCAAGCATGCAAACAGCTAGCAAGCAAGCAAACAGCTAGCAAGCAAGCATGCAAACAGCTAGCTAGCAAGCAAGAATGCAAACAGCTAGCAAGCAAGCAAACAGCTAGCATGCAAGCAAACAGCTAGCAAGCAAGCATGCAAACAGCTAGCTAGCAAGCAAGCATGCAAACAGCTAGCAAGCAAGCATGCAAACAGCTAGCTAGCAAGCAAGCATGCAAACAGCTAGCAAGCAAGCATGCAAACAGCTAGCTAGCAAGCAAGAATGCAAACAGCTAGCAAGCAAGCAAGCAAGCATGCAAACAGCTTGCTAGCAAGCAAGCATGCAAACAGCAAGCAAGCATGCAAACAGCTAGCAAGCAAGCATGCAAACAGCTAGCTAGCAAGCAAGAATGCAAACAGCTAGCAAGCAAGCAAGCACGCAAACACCTAGCTAGCAAGCAAGAATGCAAACAGCTAGCAAGCATGCAAACAGCTAGCAAGTAAGCAAGCATGCAAACAGCTAGCAAGCAAGCAAGCATGCAAGCAAGCAAGCAAACAGCTAGCTAGCAAGCAAGCATGCAAACAGCTAGCAAGCAAGCATGCAAACAGCTAGCAAGCAAGCAAACAGCTAGCAAGCAAGCAAGCAAGCATGCAAACAGCTAGCTAGCAAGCAAGAATGCAAACAGCTAGCAAGCAAGCAAACAGCTAGCATGCAAGCAAACAGCTAGCAAGCAAGCATGCAAACAGCTAGCTAGCAAGCAAGCATGCAAACAGCTAGCAAGCAAGCATGCAAACAGCTAGCTAGCAAGCAAGCATGCAAACAGCTAGCAAGCAAGCATGCAAACAGCTAGCTAGCAAGCAAGAATGCAAACAGCTAGCAAGCAAGCAAACATGCAAACAGCATGCAAACAGCTAGCAAGCATGCAAACAGCAGCAAGCAAGCATGCAAACAGCTAGCAAGCAAGCATGCAAACAGCTAGCTAGCAAGCAAGCAAATGCAAACAGCTAGCAAGCAAGCAAGCAATGCAAACAGCTAGCTAGCAAGCAAGAATGCAAACAGCTAGCAAGCATGCAAACAGCTAGCAAGTAAGCAAGCATGCAAACAGCTAGCAAGCAAGCAAGCATGCAAGCAAGCAAGCAAACAGCTAGCTAGCAAGCAAGCATGCAAACAGCTAGCAAGCAAGCATGCAAACAGCTAGCTAGCAAGCAAGAATGCAAACAGCTAGCAAGCAAGCATGCAAACAGCAAACAGCTAGCAAGCAAGCATGCAAACAGCAAGCAAGCATGCAAACAGCAGCTAGCAAGCAAGCATGCAAACAGCTAGCAAGCAAGCAAGCAAATGCAAACAGCTAGCAAGCAAGCAAGCACGCAAACAGCTAGCTAGCAAGCAAGAATGCAAACAGCTAGCAAGCATGCAAACAGCTAGCAAGTAAGCAAGCATGCAAACAGCTAGCAAGCAAGCAAGCATGCAAGCAAGCAAGCAAACAGCTAGCAAGCAAGCAAGCAAGCAAACAGCAAGCAAGCAAGCATGCAAACAGCTAGCAAGCAAATGCAAGCATGCAAAGCAGCAAGCAAGCATGCAAACAGCTAGCAAGCAAGAATGCAAACAGCTAGCAAGCAAGCAAGCATGCAAGCAAGCAAGCAAGCAAGCATGCAAGCAAACAGCTTGCAAGCAAGCAAGCAAGCATGCAAACAGCTAGCAAGCAAGCATGCAAACAGCTAGCAAGCAAGCATGCAAACAGCTAGCTAGCATGCAAGAATGCAAACAGCTAGCAAGCAAGCAAGCATGCAAACAGCTAGCTAGCAAGCAAAGCAAACATGCAAACAGCTAGCAAGCAAGCATGCAAACAGCTAAGCAAGCAAGAATGCAAACAGCTAGCAAGCAAGCAAGCAAGCATGCAAACAGCTAGCAAGCAAGCATGCAAACAGCAAGCAAGCATGCAAACAGCTAGCAAGCAAGCATGCAAACAGCAAGCAAGCATGCAAACAGCTAGCAAGCAAATGCAAACAGCTAGCAAGCAAGCAAGCACATGCAAACACCTAGCTAGCAAGCAAGAATGCAAACAGCTAGCAAGCATGCAAACAGCTAGCAAGCAAGCAAGCATGCAAACAGCTAGCAAGCAAGCAAGCAGCAAGCAAGCAGCAAACAGCAAGCAAGCAAACAGCTAGCTAGCAAGCAAGCATGCAAACAGCTAGCAAGCAAGCATGCAAACAGCTAGCAAGCAAGCAAACAGCTAGCAAGCAGCAAGCAAGCATGCAAACAGCTAGCAAGCAAGCAAGAATGCAAACAGCTAGCAAGCAAGCAAACAGCTAGCATGCAAGCAAACAGCTAGCAAGCAAGCAGCAAACAGCTAGCTAGCAAGCAAGCATGCAAACAGCTAGCAAGCAAGCATGCAAACAGCAGCTAGCAAGCAAGCATGCAAACAGCTAGCAAGCAAGCATGCAAACAGCTAGCTAGCAAGCAAGAATGCAAACAGCTAGCAAGCAAGCAAGCATGCAAAAAGCAGCAAGCAAGCAAACAGCTAGCAAGCATGCAAACAGCAAGCAAGCATGCAAGCAGCTAGCAAGCAAGCATGCAAACAGCTAGCTAGCAAGCAAGAATGCAAACAGCTAGCAAGCAAGCAAGCATGCAAACAGCTAGCTAGCAAGCAAGAATGCAAACAGCTAGCAAGCAAGCAAGCAGCAAACAGCTAGCAAGTAAGCAAGCATGCAAACAGCTAGCAAGCAAGCAAGCATGCAAGCAAGCAAGCAAACAGCTAGCTAGCAAGCAAGCATGCAAACAGCTAGCAAGCAAGCATGCAAACAGCTAGCTAGCAAGCAAGAATGCAAACAGCTAGCAAGCAAGCAAGCAAGCATGCAAACAGCTAGCAAGCAAGCAAGCAAGCAAGCAAGCATGCAAACAGCAAGCAAGCAAGCATGCAAACAGCTAGCTAGCAAGCAAGAATGCAAACAGCTAGCAAGCAAGCAAGCACGCAAACAGCTAGCTAGCAAGCAAGAATGCAAACAGCTAGCAAGCATGCAAACAGCTAGCAAGTAAGCAAGCATGCAAACAGCTAGCAAGCAAGCAAGCATGCAAGCAAGCAAGCAAACAGCTAGCAAGCAAGCAAGCAAGCATGCAAACAGCTAGCAAGCAATCAAGCATGCAAACAGCAAGCAAGCATGCAAACAGCTAGCAAGCAAGAATGCAGACAGCTAGCAAGCAAGCAAGCATGCAAGCAAGCAAGCAAGCAAGCATGCAAGCAAACAGCTAGCAAGCAAGCAAGCAAGCATGCAAACAGCTAGCAAGCAAGCATGCAAACAGCTAGCAAGCAAGCATGCAAACAGCTAGCTAGCAAGCAAGCATGCAAGCAAGCAAGCAAACAGCTAGCTAGCAAGCAAGCATGCAAACAGCTAGCAAAGCAAGCAGCAAGCAAACAGCAAACAGCTAGCAAGCAAGCAATGCAAACAGCTAGCAAGCAAGCATGCAAACAGCTAGCAAGCAAGCATGCAAACAGCAAGCAAACAAGCAAGCATGCAAACAGCTAGCAAGCAAGCATGCAAACAGCTAGCTAGCAAGCAAGAATGCAAACAGCTAGCAAGCAAGCAAGCACGCAAACAGCTAGCTAGCAAGCAAGAATGCAAACAGCTAGCAAGCATGCAAACAGCTAGCAAGTAAGCAAGCATGCAAACAGCTAGCAAGCAAGCAAGCATGCAAGCAAGCAAGCAAACAGCTAGCAAGCAAGCAAGCAAGCATGCAAACAGCTAGCAAGCAATCAAGCATGCAAACAGCAAGCAAGCATGCAAACAGCTAGCAAGCAAGAATGCAGACAGCTAGCAAGCAAGCAAGCATGCAAAAGCAAGCAAGCAAGCATGCAAGCAAACAGCTAGCAAGCAAGCAAGCAAGCATGCAAACAGCTAGCAAGCAAGCATGCAAACAGCTAGCTAGCAAGCATGCAAACAGCTAGCAAGCAAGCAAGCATGCAAACAGCTAGCTAGCAAGCAAGCATGCAAACAGCTAGCTAGCAAGCAAGCATGCAAACAGCTAGCAAGCATGCAAACAGCTAGCAAGCAAGAATGCAAACAGCTAGCAAGCAAGCAAGCATGCAAACAGCTAGCTAGCAAGCATGAATGCAAACAGCTAGCAAGCATGCAAACAGCTAGCAGTAAGCAAGCATGCAAACAGCTAGCAAGCAAGCAAGCATGCAAGCAAGCAAGCAAACAGCTAGCAAGCAAGCAAGCATGCAAACAGCTAGCAAGCAAGCAAGCATGCAAACAGCAAGCAAGCATGCAAACAGCTAGCTAGTAAGCAAGCATGCAAACAGCAAGCAAGCAAGCATGCAAACAGCTAGCTAGCAAGCAAGCATGCAAACAGCTAGCTAGCAAGCAAGAATGCAAACAGCTAGCAAGCAAGCAAGCATGCAAGCATGCAAGCAAGCAAGCAAACAGCTAGCAAGCAAGCAAGCAAGCATGCAAACAGCTAGCTAGCAAGCAAGCATGCAAACAGCTAGCAAGCAAGCATGCAAACAGCAAGCAAGCATGCAAACAGCAAGCATGCAAACAGCTAGCAAGCAAGCAGCTAGCTAGCAAGCAAGAATGCAAACAGCTAGCAAGCAAGCAATGCAAACAGCTAGCTAGCAAGCAAGAATGCAAACAGCTAGCAAGCATGCAAACAGCTAGCAAGTAAGCAAGCATGCAAACAGCTAGCAAGCAGGCAAGCATGCAAGCAAGCAAGCAAACAGCTAGCAAGCAAGCATGCAAACAGCTAGCAAGCAAGCAAGCATGCAAACAGCAAGCAAGCAGGCAAACAGCTAGCTAGCAAGCAAGCATGCAAACAGCTAGCTAGCTAACAAGCAAGCATGCAAACAGCTAGCAAGCAAGCAGGCAAACAGCTAGCTAGCAAGCAAGCATGCAAACAGCTAGCAAGCAAGCATGCAAACAGCTAGCTAGCAAGCAAGCATGCAAACAGCTAGCTAGCAAGCAAGAATGCAAACAGCTAGCAAGCATGCAAACAGCTAGCAAGTAAGCAAGCATGCAAACAGCTAGCAAGCAAGCAAGCAAGCAAGCAAACAGCTAGCAAGCAAGCAAGCAAGCATGCAAAAAGCTAGCAAGCAAACAGCTAGCATGCAAGCAAGCAAGCAAACAGCAAGCATGCAAACAGCTAGCTAGCAAGCAAGCATGCAAGCAAGCAAGCAAACAGCTAGCAAGCAAGCAAGCAAGCATGCAAACAGCTTGCTAGCAAGCAAGCATGCAAACAGATAGCAAGCAAGCATGCAAACAGCAAGCAAGCATGCAAACAGCTAGCAAGCAAGCATGCAAACAGCTAGCTAGCAAGCAAGAATGCAAACAGCTAGCAAGCAAGCAAGCACGCAAACAGCTAGCTAGCAAGCAAGAATGCAAACAGCTAGCAAGCATGCAAACAGCTAGCAAGTAAGCAAGCATGCAAACAGCTAGCAAGCAGGCAAGCATGCAAGCAAGCAAGCAAACAGCTAGCAAGCAAGCAAGCAAGCATGCAAACAGCTAGCAAGCAAGCATGCAAACAGCAAGCAAGCATGCAAACAGCTAGCAAGCATGCAAACAGCTAGCAAGTAAGCAAGCATGCAAACAGCTAGCAAGCAAGCAAGCATGCAAGCAAGCAAGCAAACAGCTAGCATGCAAGCAAGCAAGCATGCAAACAGCTAGCAAGCAAGCAAGCATGCAAACAGCAAGCAAGCATGCAAACAGCTAGCAAGCAAGCATGCAAACAGCTAGCTAGCAAGCAAGAATGCAAACAGCTAGCAAGCAAGCAAGTACGCAAACAGCTAGCTAGCAAGCAAGGATGCAAACAGCTAGCAAGCATGCAAACAGCTAGCAAGTAAGCAAGCATGCAAACAGCTAGCAAGCAGGCAAGCAAGCAAGCAAGCATGCAAACAGCTAGCTAGCAAGCAAGAATGCAAACAGCTAGCAAGCAAGCAAGTACGCAAACAGCTAGCTAGCAAGCAAGCAATGCAAACAGCTAGCTAGCAAGCAAGCATGCAAACAGCTAGCAAGCAGCAAACAGCTAGCAAGCAAGCATGCAAACAGCTAGCAAGCAGGCAAGCATGCAAGCAAGCAAGCAAACAGCTAGCAAGCAAGCATGCAAACAGCTAGCAAGCAAGCAAGCATGCAAACAGCAAGCAAGCAGGCAAACAGCTAGCTAGCAAGCAAGCATGCAAACAGCTAGCTAGCTAACAAGCAAGCATGCAAACAGCTAGCTAGCAAGCAAGAATGCAAACAGCTAGCAAGCATGCAAACAGCTAGCAAGTAAGCAAGCATGCAAACAGCTAGCAAGCAAGCAAGCAAGCAAACAGCTAGCAAGCAAGCAAGCAAGCATGCAAAAAGCTAGCAAGCAAACAGCTAGCATGCAAGCAAGCATGCAAGCAAGCAAGCAAACAGCTAGCAAGCAAGCAAGCACGCAAACAGCTAGCTAGCAAGCAAGAATGCAAACAGCTAGCAAGCATGCAAACAGCTAGCAAGTAAGCAAGCATGCAAACAGCTAGCAAGCAGGCAAGCATGCAAGCAAGCAAGCAGCTAGCAAGCAGCAAGCAAGCAATGCAAACAGCTAGCAAGCAAGCAAGCAAGCATGCAAACAGCTAGCAAGCAAGCAAGCATGCAAACAGCTAGCAAGCAAGCATGCAAACAGCTAGCTAGCAAGCAATGCAAACAGCAGCTAGCAAGCAATGCAAACAGCAGCTAGCAAGCAAGCATGCAAACAGCTAGCAAGCAGCAGCAAGCAAGCATGCAAACAGCTAGCAAGCAAGCATGCAAACAGCTAGCTAGCAAGCAAGAATGCAAACAGCTAGCAAGCAAGCAAACAATGCAAACAGCTAGCTAGCAAGCAAGAATGCAAACAGCTAGCAAGCATGCAAACAGCTAGCAAGTAAGCAAGCATGCAAACAGCTAGCAAGCAGCATGCAAGCATGCAAGCAAGCAATGCAAACAGCTAGCAAGCAAGCAAGCAAGCAAACAAGCAAGCATGCAAACAGCAGCAAGCAAGCATGCAAACAGCTAGCAAGCATGCAAACAGCTAGCAAGCAAGCAAGCATGCAAACAGCTAGCAAGCAAGCAAGCATGCAAACAGCTAGCAAGCAAGCAAGCAAGCAGCAAGCAAGCAAGCAAACAGCTAGCATGCAAGCAAGCAAGCATGCAAACAGCTAGCAAGCAAGCAAGCATGCAAACAGCAAGCAAGCATGCAAACAGCTAGCTAGTAAGCAAGCATGCAAACAGCTAGCAAGCAAGCATGCAAACAGCTAGCTAGCAAGCAAGCATGCAAACAGCTAGCTAGCAAGCAAGAATGCAAACAGCTAGCAAGCAAGCAAGCATGCAAGCATGCAAGCAAGCAAGCAAACAGCTAGCAAGCAAGCATGCAAGCAATCAAACAGCTAGCAAGCAAGCAAGCAAGCATGCAAAAAGCTAGCAAGCAAACAGCTAGCATGCAAGCAAGCATGCAAGCAAGCAAGCAGCTAGCAAGCAAGCAAGCATGCAAACAGCTAGCAAGCAAGCAAGCATGCAACATGCAAACAGCTAGCAAGCAAGCATGCAAACAGCTAGCTAGGCAAGCAAGCATGCAAACAGCTAGCAAGCAGGCAAGCATGCAAGCAAGCAAGCAAACAGCTAGCAAGCAAGCAAGCAAGCATGCAAACAGCTAGCAAGCAAGCAAGCATGCAAACAGCAAGCAAGCATGCAAACAGCTAGCAAGCAAGCATGCAAACAGCTAGCTAGCAAGCAAGCATGCAAACAGCTAGCTAGCAAGCAAGAATGCAAACAGCTAGCAAGCAAGCAAGCAAACAGCTAGCAAGCAAGCATGCAAACAGCAAGCAAGCATGCAAACAGCTAGCAAGCAAGCATGCAAACAGCTAGCTAGCAAGCAAGAATGCAAACAGCTAGCAAGCAAGCAAGCACGCAAACAGCTAGCTAGCAAGCAAGAATGCAAACAGCTAGCAAGCATGCAAACAGCTAGCAAGTAAGCAAGCATGCAAAAAGCTAGCAAGCAGGCAAGCATGCAAGCAAGCAAGCAAACAGCTAGCAAGCAAGCAAGCAAGCATGCAAACAGCTAGCAAGCAAGCAAGCATGCAAACAGCAAGCAAGCATGCAAACAGCAAGCAAGCATGCAAACAGCTAGCAAGCAAGCATGCAAACAGCTAGCAAGCAAGCAAGCATGCAAGCAAGCAAGCAAACAGCTAGCAGCAAGCAAGCAAGCATGCAAACAGCTAGCAAGCAAGCAAGCATGCAAACAGCAAGCAACAGCAAGCAAGCATGCAAACAGCTAGCTAGTAAGCAAGCATGCAAACAGCTAGCAAGCAAGCATGCAAACAGCTAGCTAGCAAGCAAGCATGCAAACAGCTAGCTAGCAAGCAAGAATGCAAACAGCTAGCAAGCAAGCAAGCATGCAAGCATGCAAGCAAGCAAGCAAACAGCTAGCAAGCAAGCATGCAAACAGCAAGCAAGCATGCAAACAGCTAGCAAGCAAGCATGCAAACAGCTAGCTAGCAAGCAAGAATGCAAACAGCTAGCAAGCAAGCAAGTACGCAAACAGCTAGCTAGCAAGCAAGAATGCAAACAGCTAGCAAGCATGCAAACAGCTAGCAAGTAAGCAAGCATGCAAACAGCTAGCAAGCAGGCAAGCATGCAAGCAAGCAAGCAAACAGCTAGCAAGCAAGCAAGCAAGCAAGCATGCAAACAGCTAGCAAGCAAGCAAGCATGCAAACAGCAAGCAAGCATGCAAACAGCTAGCTAGCAAGCAAGCATGCAAACAGCTAGCAAGCAAGCATGCAAACAGCTAAGCAAGCAAGCAAGCATGCAAACAGCTGCTAGCAAGCAAGCATGCAAACAGCTAGCTAGCAAGCAAGCATGCAAACAGCTAGCAAGCAAGCATGCAAACAGCTAGCTAGCAAGCAAGAATGCAAACAGCTAGCAAGCAAGCAAGCATGCAAACAGCTAGCTAGCAAGCAAGAATGCAAACAGCTAGCAAGCATGCAAACAGCTAGCAAGTAAGCAAGCATGCAAACAGCTAGCAAGCAAGCAAGCATGCAAGCAAGCAAGCAAACAGCAAACAGCAAGCAAGCAAGCATGCAAAAAGCTAGCAAGCAAACAGCTAGCATGCAAGCAAGCAAGCAAACAGCAAGCATGCAAACAGCTAGCTAGCAAGCAAGCATGCAAGCAAGCAAGCAAACAGCTAGCAAGCAAGCATGCAAGCATGCAAACAGCTAGCAAGCAAGCATGCAAACAGCTAGCTAGCAAGCATGCAAACAGCTAGCTAGCAAGCAAGAATGCAAAACAGCTAGCAAGCAAGCAAGCACGCAAACAGCTAGCTAGCAAGCAAGAATGCAAACAGCTAGCAAGCATGCAAACAGCTAGCAAGTAAGCAAGCATGCAAACAGCTAGCAAGTAAGCAAGCATGCAAACAGCTAGCAAGCATGCAAGCAAGCAAGCAAACAGCTAGCAAGCAAGCAAGCAAGCAAGCATGCAAACAGCTAGCAAGCAAGCAAGCATGCAAACAGCAAGCAAGCATGCAAACAGCTAGCAAGCATGCAAACAGCTAGCAAGTAAGCAAGCATGCAAACAGCTAGCTAGCTAGCAAGCAAGCATGCAAACAGCTAGCAAGCAAGCATGCAAACAAGCATGCAAACAGCAAGCAAGCATGCAAACAGCTAGCAAGCAAGCATGCAAACAGCTAGCAAGCAAGCAAGCAAACATGCAAGCAAGCAAGCAAGCAAGCATGCAAACAGCTAGCTAGCAAGCAAGAATGCAAACAGCTAGCAAGCATGCAAACAGCTAGCAAGTAAGCAAGCATGCAAACAGCTAGCAAGCAAGCAAGCATGCAAGCAAGCATGCAAAAAGCTAGCAAGCAAGCATGCAAAAAGCTAGCAAGCAAACAGCTAGCATGCAAGCAAGCAAGCAAACAGCAAGCATGCAAACAGCTGCTAGCAAGCAAGCAAACAGCTAGCAAGCAAGCAAGCAAGCATGCAAACAGCTAGCTAGCAAGCAAGAATGCAAACAAGCAAGCAAATGCAAACAGCTAGCAAGCAAGCAAACAGCTAGCATGCAAGCAAGCAAGCAAGCATTCAAGCAAGCAAGCAAGCAAGCAAACAGCTAGCAAGCAAGCAAGCAAGCAAGAATGCAAGCATGCAAACAGCTAGCAAGCAAGCATGCAAACAGCTAGTAAGCAAGCATGCAAACAGCTAGCAAGCAATCAAGCATGCAAACAAAGCAAGCATGCAAACAGCTAGCTAGCAAGCAAGCATGCAAACAGCTAGCAAGCAAGCAAGCAAACAGCTAGCTAGCAAGCAAGCATGCAAACAGCTAGCTAGCAAGCAAGAATGCAAACAGCTAGCAAGCAAGCAAGAATGCAAACAGCTAGCAAGCAAGCAAGCATGCAAACAGCTAGCTAGCTAGCAAGCAAGCATGCAAACAGCTAGCAAGCAAGCATGCAAACAGCTAGCAAGCAAGCAAGCAGCATGAACACAGCTAGCAAGCAAGCATGCAAACAGCTAGCTAGCAAGCAAGAATGCAAACAGCTAGCAAGCAAGCAAGCATGCAAACAGCTAGCTAGCAAGCAAGAATGCAAACAGCTAGCAAGCATGCAAACAGCTAGCAAGTAAGCAAGCATGCAAACAGCTAGCAAGCAAGCAAGCATGCAAGCAAGCAAGCAAACAGCTAGCATGCAAGCAAGCATGCAAAAAGCTAGCAAGCAAACAGCTAGCATGCAAGCAAGCAAGCAAACAGCTAGCATGCAAGCAAGCATTCAAGCAAGCAAGCATGCAAGCAAAAAAAGCAAACAGCTAGCAAGCAAGCAAGCAAACAGCTAGCAAGCAAGAAGGCATAAAAACAGCTAGCAAGCAAGCATGCAAACAGCTAGCTAGCAAGCAAGAATGCAAACAGCTAGCAAGCAAGCAAGTACGCAAACAGCTAGCTAGCAAGCAAGGATGCAAACAGCTAGCAAGCATGCAAACAGCTAGCAAGTAAGCAAGCATGCAAACAGCTAGCAAGCAGGCAAGCAGCAAGCAAGCAAGCAAGCATGCAAACAGCTAGCTAGCAAGCAAGCTATGCAAACAATGCAAAAGCTAGCAAAGCAGCAAGCAATGCAAACAGCTAGCAAGCAAGCAAGGATGCAAACAGCTAGCAAGCATGCAAACAGCTAGCAAGTAAGCAAGCATGCAAACAGCTAGCAAGCAGGCAAGCATGCAAGCAAGCAAGCAAACAGCTAGCAAGCAAGCATGCAAACAGCTAGCAAGCAAGCAAGCATGCAAACAGCAAGCAAGCAGGCAAACAGCTAGCTAGCAAGCAAGCATGCAAACAGCTAGCAAGCAAGCTAGCAAGCAAGCATGCAAACAGCTAGCAAGCAAGCAAACAGCTAGCAAAGCATGCAAACAGCTAGCAAGCAAGCATGCAAACAGCTAGCTAGCAAGCAAGCATGCAAACAGCTAGCTAGCAAGCAAGAATGCAAACAGCTAGCAAGCATGCAAACAGCTAGCAAGTAAGCAAGCATGCAAACAGCTAGCAAGCAAGCAAGCAAGCAAGCAAGCAAACAGCTAGCAAGCAAGCAAGCAAGCATGCAAAAAGCTAGCAAGCAAACAGCTAGCATGCAAGCAAGCATGCAAGCAAGCAAGCAAACAGCTAGCAAGCAAGCAAGCAAGCATGCAAACAGCTAGCAAGCAAGCAAGCATGCAAACAGATAGCAAGCAAGCATGCAAACAGCAAGCAAGCATGCAAACAGCTAGCAAGCAAGCATGCAAACAGCTAGCTAGCAAGCAAGAATGCAAACAGCTAGCAAGCAAGCAAGCACGCAAACAGCTAGCTAGCAAGCAAGAATGCAAACAGCTAGCAAGCATGCAAACAGCTAGCAAGTAAGCAAGCATGCAAACAGCTAGCAAGCAGGCAAGCATGCAAGCAAGCAAGCAAACAGCTAGCAAGCAAGCATGCAAACAGCTAGCAAGCAAGCAAGCATGCAAACAGCAAGCAAGCATGCAAACAGCTAGCAAGCATGCAAACAGCTAGCAAGTAAGCAAGCATGCAAACAGCTAGCAAGCAAGCAAGCATGCAAGCAAGCAAGCAAACAGCTAGCATGCAAGCAAGCAAGCATGCAAACAGCTAGCAAGCAAGCAAGCATGCAAACAGCAAGCAAGCATGCAAACAGCTAGCTAGTAAGCAAGCATGCAAACAGCTAGCAAGCAAGCATGCAAACAGCTAGCTAGCAAGCAAGCATGCAAACAGCTAGCTAGCAAGCAAGAATGCAAACAGCTAGCAAGCAAGCAAGCAAACAGCTAGCAAGCAAGCATGCAAACAGCAAGCAAGCATGCAAACAGCTAGCAAGCAAGCATGCAAACAGCTAGCTAGCAAGCAAGAATGCAAACAGCTAGCAAGCAAGCAAGCACGCAAACAGCTAGCTAGCAAGCAAGAATGCAAACAGCTAGCAAGCATGCAAACAGCTAGCAAGTAAGCAAGCATGCAAAAGCTAGCAAGCAAGCAAGCATGCAAACAAGCAAGCAAGCAAACAGCTAGCAAGCAAGCAAGCAAGCAAGCAGCAAAGCTAGCTAGCAAGCAAGCAAGCATGCAAACAGCAAGCAAGCATGCAAACAGCAAGCAAGCAAACAAGCAAGCATGCAAACAGCTAGCTAAGCAAGCATGCAAACAGCTAGCAAGCAAACAGCTAGCAAGCAAGCAAGCAAACAGCTAGCAAGCAAGCAAGCATGCAAAAGCTAGCTAGCAAGCAAGCATGCAAACAGCTAGCAAGCAAGCAAGCAGCAAGCAAGCAAGCATGCAAACAGCTATAAGCAAGCATGCAAACAGCTAGCAAGCAAGCATGCAAACAGCTAGCTAGCAAGCAAGCATGCAAACAGCTAGCTAGCAAGCAAGAATGCAAACAGCTAGCAAGCAAGCAAGCATGCAAGCATGCAAGCAAGCAAGCAAACAGCTAGCAAGCAAGCATGCAAAACAAACAGCAAGCAAGCAAGCATGCAAACAGCTAGCAAGCAAGCATGCAAACAGCTAGCTAGCAAGCAAGAATGCAAACAGCTAGCAAGCAAGCAAGTACGCAAACAGCTAGCTAGCAAGCAAGAATGCAAACAGCTAGCAAGCATGCAAACAGCTAGCAAGTAAGCAAGCATGCAAACAGCTAGCAAGCAGGCAAGCATGCAAGCAAGCAAGCAAACAGCTAGCAAGCAAGCAAGCAAGCAAGCATGCAAACAGCTAGCAAGCAAGCAAGCATGCAAACAGCAAGCAAGCATGCAAACAGCTAGCTAGCAAGCAAGCATGCAAACAGCTAGCAAGCAAGCATGCAAACAGCTAGCTAGCTAGCAAGCAAGCATGCAAACAGCTAGCAAGCAAGCAGGCAAACAGCTAGCTAGCAAGCAAGCATGCAAACAGCTAGCAAGCAAGCATGCAAACAGCTAGCTAGCAAGCAAGAATGCAAACAGCTAGCAAGCAAGCAAGCATGCAAACAGCTAGCTAGCAAGCAAGAATGCAAACAGCTAGCAAGCATGCAAACAGCTAGCAAGTAAGCAAGCATGCAAACAGCTAGCAAGCAAGCAAGCATGCAAGCAAGCAAGCAAACAGCTAGCAAGCAAGCAAGCATGCAAAAAGCTAGCAAGCAAACAGCTAGCATGCAAGCAAGCAAGCAAGCAAGCATGCAAAAAGCTAGCAAGCAAGCAAGCATGCAAGCAAGCAAGCAAACAGCTAGCAAGCAAGCATGCAAGCATGCAAACAGCTAGCAAGCAAGCATGCAAACAGCTAGCAAGCAAGCATGCAAACAGCTAGCTAGCAAGCAAGAATGCAAAACAGCTAGCAAGCAAGCAAGCACGCAAACAGCTAGCTAGCAAGCAAGAATGCAAACAGCTAGCAAGCATGCAAACAGCTAGCAAGTAAGCAAGCATGCAAACAGCTAGCAAGCAGGCAAGCATGCATGCAAGCAAGCAAGCAAACAGCTAGCAAGCAAGCAAGCAAGCAAGCATGCAAACAGCTAGCAAGCAAGCAAGCATGCAAACAGCAAGCAAGCATGCAAACAGCTAGCAAGCATGCAAACAGCTAGCAAGTAAGCAAGCATGCAAACAGCTAGCTAGCTAGCAAGCAAGCATGCAAACAGCTAGCAAGCAAGCAGGCAAACAGCTAGCTAGCAAGCAAGCATGCAAACAGCTAGCAAGCAAGCATGCAAACAGCTAGCTAGCAAGCAAGAATGCAAACAGCTAGCAAGCAAGCAAGCATGCAAACAGCTAGCTAGCAAGCAAGAATGCAAACAGCTAGCAAGCATGCAAACAGCTAGCAAGTAAGCAAGCATGCAAACAGCTAGCAAGCAAGCAAGCATGCAAGCAAGCATGCAAAAAGCTAGCAAGTAAGCAAGCATGCAAACAGCTAGCAAGCAAGCAAGCATGCAAGCAAGCATGCAAAAAGCTAGCAAGCAAGCATGCAAAAAGCTAGCAAGCAAACAGCTAGCATGCAAGCAAGCAAGCAAACAGCAAGCATGCAAACAGCTTGCTAGCAAGCAAGCAAACAGCTAGCAAGCAAGCAAGCAAGCATGCAAACAGCTAGCTAGCAAGCAAGAATGCAAACAGCTAGCAAGCAAGCAAACAGCTAGCATGCAAGCAAGCAAGCAAGCATTCAAGCAAGCAAGCAAGCAAGCAAACAGCTAGCAAGCAAGCAAGCAAGCAAGAATGCAAACAGCTAGCAAGCATGCAAACAGCTAGCAAGTAAGCAAGCATGCAAACAGCTAGCAAGCAAGCAAGCATGCAAGCAAGCAAGCAAACAGCTAGCATGCAAGCAAGCATGCAAAAAGCTAGCAAGCAAACAGCTAGCATGCAAGCAAGCAAGCAAACAGCTAGCATGCAAGCAAGCATTCAAGCAAGCAAGCATGCAAGCAAAAAAAGCAAACAGCTAGCAAGCAAGCAAGCAAACAGCTAGCAAGCAAGAAGGCATAAAAACAGCTAGCAAGCAAGCAAGCAAACAGCTAGCAAGCAAGCAAGCATGCAAACAGCTAGCAAGCAAGCAAGCAAGCATGCAAACAGCTTGCTAGCAAGCAAGCAAACAGCTAGCAAGCAAGCAAGCAAGCATGCAAACAGCTAGCTAGCAAGCAAGAATGCAAACAGCTAGCAAGCAAGCAAACAGCTAGCATGCAAGCAAGCAAGCAAGCATTCAAGCAAGCAAGCAAGCATGCAAGCATGCAAGCAAACAGCTAGCAAGCAAGCAAGCAAGCAAGAATGCAAGCATGCAAACAGCTAGCAAGCAAGCATGCAAACAGCTAGCAAGCAATCAAGCATGCAAACAGCAAGCAAGCATGCAAACAGCTAGCTAGCAAGCAAGCATGCAAACAGCTAGCTAGCAAGCAAGCATGCAAACAGCTAGCAAGCAAGAATGCAAACAGCTAGCAAGCAAGCATGCAAGCAAGCAAGCAAACAGCTAGCAAGCAAGCAAGCAAGCATGCAAACAGCTAGCAAACAAGCGTGCAAACAGCAAGCAAGCATGCAAACAGCTAGCTAGCAAGCAAGCATGCAAACAGCTAGCTAGCAAGCAAGAATGCAAACAGCTAGCAAGCAAGCAAGCATGCAAACAGCTAGCTAGCAAGCAAGAATGCAAACAGCTAGCAAGCATGCAAACAGCTAGCAAGCAAGCAAGCATGCAAACAGCTAGCTAGCAAGCAAGAATGCAAACAGCTAGCAAGCATGCAAACAGCTATCAAGTAAGCAAGCATGCAAACAGCTAGGAAGCAAGCAAGCAAGCATGCAAACAGCTAGCAAGCAAACAGCTAGCATGCAAGCAAGCAAGCAAACAGCAAGCATGCAAGCAAGCAAGCAAGCATTCAGCAAGCAAGCAAGCAAGCATGCAAGCAAGCAAGCAATCAGCTAGCAAGCAAGCAAGCAAGCATGCAAACAGCTAGCTAGCAAGCAAGAATGCAAACAGCTAGCAAGCAAGAATGCAAACAGCTAGCAAGCAAGCAAGCATGCAAACAGCTAGCTAGCAAGCAAGAATGCAAACAGCTAGCAAGCATGCAAGCATGCAAACAGCAAGCAAGCATGCAAACAGCTAGCTAGTAAGCAAGCATGCAAGCATGCAAACAGCTAGCTAGCAAGCAAGCATGCAAACAGCTAGCAAGCAAGCATGCAAACAGCAAGCAAGCATGCAAACAGCTAGCAAGCAAGCATGCAAACAGCTACCTAGCAAGCAAGAATGCAAACAGCTAGCAAGCAAGCAAGAATGCAAACAGCTAGCAAGCAAGAATGCAAACAGCTAGCAAGCAAGCAAGCATGCAAACAGCTAGCTAGCAAGCAAGCATGCAAACAGCTAGCTAGCAAGCAAGAATGCAAACAGCTAGCTAGCAAGCAAGCATGCAAACAGCTAGCAAGCAAGCATGCAAACAGCTAGCTAGCAAGCAAGAATGCAAACAGCTAGCAAGCAGCAAGCATGCAAGCAAGCAAGCAAACAGCTAGCAAGCAAACAGCTAGCAAGCAAGCAAGCATGCAAAAAGCTAGCAAGCAAACAGCTAGCATGCAAGCAAGCAAGCAAACAGCTAGCATGCAAGCAAGCATTCAAGCAAGCAAGCAAGCAAGCATGCAAGCAAAAAAAGCAAACAGCTAGCAAGCAAGCAAGCAAACAGCTAGCAAGCAAGAAGGCATAAAAACAGCTAGCAAGCAAGCAAGCAAGCATGCAAACAGCTAGCTAGCAAGCAAGAATGCAAACAGCTAGCAAGCAAGCAAACAGCTAGCATGCAAGCAAGCAAGCAAGCATTCAAGCAAGCAAGCAAGCAAGCAAGCATGCAAGCATGCAAGCAAACAGCTAGCAAGCAAGCAAGCAAGCAAGAATGCAAGCATGCAAACAGCTAGCAAGCAAGCATGCAAACAGCTAGCAAGCAAGCATGCAAATAGCTAGCAAGCAATCAAGCATGCAAACAGCAAGCAAGCATGCAAACAGCTAGCTAGCAAGCAAGCATGCAAACAGCTAGCAAGCAAGCAAGCAAACAGCTAGCTAGCAAGCAAGCATGCAAACAGCTAGCAAGCAAGCATGCAAACAGCTAGCTAGCAAGCAAGAATGCAAACAGCTAGCAAGCAAGCAAGCATGCAAACAGCTAGCTAGCTAGCAAGCAAGCATGCAAACAGCTAGCAAGCAAGCAGGCAAACAGCTAGCTAGCAAGCAAGCATGCAAACAGCTAGCAAGCAAGCATGCAAACAGCTAGCAAGCAAGAATGCAAACAGCTAGCAAGCAAGCAAGCATGCAAACAGCTAGCTAGCAAGCAAGAATGCAAACAGCTAGCAAGCATGCAAGCATGCAAGCAAGCAAGCAAACAGCTAGCATGCAAGCAAGCATGCAAACAGCTAGCAAGCAAGCAAGCATGCAAGCAAGCAAGCAAACAGCTAGCATGCAAGCAAGCATGCAAAAAGCTAGCAAGCAAACAGCTAGCATGCAAGCAAGCAAGCAAACAGCTAGCATGCAAGCAAGCATTCAAGCAAGCAAGCAAGCAAGCATGCAAGCAAAAAAAGCAAACAGCTAGCAAGCAAGCAAGCAAACAGCTAGCAAGCAAGAAGGCATAAAAACAGCTAGCAAGCAAGCAAGCAAACAGCTAGCAAGCAAGCAAGCATGCAAACAGCTAGCAAGCAAGCAAGCAAGCATGCAAACAGCTAGCTAGCAAGCAAGCAAACAGCTAGCAAGCAAGCAAGCAAGCATGCAAACAGCTAGCTAGCAAGCAAGAATGCAAACAGCTAGCAAGCAAGCAAACAGCTAGCATGCAAGCAAGCAAGCAAGCATTCAAGCAAGCAAGCAAGCATGCAAGCATGCAAGCAAACAGCTAGCAAGCAAGCAAGCAAGCAAGAATGCAAGCATGCAAACAGCTAGCAAGCAAGCATGCAAACAGCTAGCAAGCAATCAAGCATGCAAACAGCAAGCAAGCATGCAAACAGCTACCTAGCAAGCAAGCATGCAAACAGCTAGCAAGCAATCAAGCATGCAAACAGCAAGCAAGCATGCAAACAGCTAGCTAGCAAGCAAGCATGCAAACAGCTAGCAAGCAAGAATGCAAACAGCTAGCAAGCAAGCATGCAAGCAAGCATGCAAGCAAGCAAGCAAACAGCTAGCAAGCAAGCAAGCAAGCAGCAAACAGCTAGCAAGCAAGCAAAAGCATGCAAACAAACAAGCAAGCAAGCAAGCATGCAAACAGCAAGCAAGCATGCAAACAGCTAGCAAGCAAGCATGCAAACAGCTAGCTAGCAAGCAAGAATGCAAACAGCTAGCAAGCAAGCAAGCATGCAAACAGCTAGCTAGCAAGCAAGAATGCAAACAGCTAGCAAGCATGCAAAGCAAGCAAGCAAACATGCAAACAGCTAGCTAGCAAGCAAGAATGCAAACAGCTAGCTAGCAAGCATGCAAACAGCTATCAAGTAAGCAAGCATGCAAACAGCTAGGAAGCAAGCAAGCAAGCATGCAAACAGCTAGCAAGCAAACAGCTAGCATGCAAGCAAGCAAGCAAACAGCTAGCATGCAAGCAAGCAAGCAAGCATTCAAGCAAGCAAGCAAAAGCATGCAAGCAAGCAAGCAATCAGCTAGCAAGCAAGCAAGCAAGCATGCAAACAGCTTGCTAGCAAGCAAGAATGCAAACAGCTAGCAAGCATGCAAACAGCTAGCAAGCAAGAATGCAAACAGCTAGCAAGCAAGCAAGCATGCAAACAGCTAGCTAGCAAGCAAGAATGCAAACAGCTAGCAAGCATGCAAGCATGCAAACAGCAAGCAAGCATGCAAACAGCTAGCTAGTAAGCAAGCATGCAAGCATGCAAACAGCTAGCTAGCAAGCAAGCATGCAAACAGCTAGCTAGCAAGCAAGCATGCAAGCAAGCAAGCAAACAGCTAGCAAGCAAGCAAGCAAGCATGCAAACAGCTTGCTAGCAAGCAAGCATGCAAACAGCTAGCAAGCAAGCATGCAAACAGCAAGCAAGCATGCAAACAGCTAGCAAGCAAGCATGCAAACAGCTAGCAAGCAAGCATGCAAACAGCTACCTAGCAAGCAAGAATGCAAACAGCTAGCAAGCAAGCAAGAATGCAAACAGCTAGCAAGCAAGAATGCAAACAGCTAGCAAGCAAGCAAGCATGCAAACAGCTAGCTAGCAAGCAAGAATGCAAACAGCTAGCTAGCAAGCAAGCATGCAAACAGCTAGCAAGCAAGCATGCAAACAGCTAGCAAGCAAGCAAGAATGCAAACAGCTAGCAAGCAAGCAAGCAAGCAGCAAGCAAGCAAATGCAACAGCTAGCAAGCAAGCATGCAAAAAGCTAGCAAGCAAACAGCTAGCATGCAAGCAAGCAAGCAAACAGCTAGCATGCAAGCAAGCATTCAAGCAAGCAAGCAAGCAAGCATGCAAGCAAAAAAAGCAAACAGCTAGCAAGCAAGCAAGCAAACAGCTAGCAGGCAAGAAGGCATAAAAACAGCTAGCAAGCAAGCAAGCAAACAGCTAGCAAGCAAGCAAGCATGCAAACAGCTAGCAAAGCAAGCAAGCAAGCATGCAAACAGCTAGCTAGCAAGCAAGCAAACAGCTAGCAAGCAAGCAAGCAAGCATGCAAACAGCTAGCTAGCAAGCAAGAATGCAAACAGCTAGCAAGCAAGCAAAGCAGCAAAGCAAGCAAGCAAGCAAGCAAGCAAGCAAGCAAGCAAGCAAGCAAACAGCTAGCAAGCAAGCAAGCATGCAAACAGCAGCAAGAATGCAAAAGCAAGCAAGCATGCAAACAGCTAGCAAGCAAGCAAACAGCTAGCAAGCAAGCATGCAAAAGCAGCTAGCAAGCAAGCATGCAAACAGCTAGCAAGCAAGCAAATGCAAACAGCTAGCAAGCAAGCATGCAAACAGCAAGCAAGCAAGCAAGCAAGCAAACAGCAAGCAAGCATGCAAACAGCTAGCAAGCAAGCATGCAAACAGCAAGCAAGCATGCAAACAGCTAGCAAGCAAGCATGCAAACAGCTAGCTAGCAAGCAAGAATGCAAACAGCTAGCAAGCAAGCAAGCAAATGCAAACAGCTAGCTAGCAAGCAAGAATGCAAACAGCTAGCAAGCATGCAAACAGCTAGCAAGCAAGCAAGCATGCAAACAGCTAGCTAGCAAGCAAGAATGCAAACAGCTAGCAAGCATGCAACAGCTAGCAAGTAAGCAAGCATGCAAACAGCTAGCAAGCAAGCAAGCAAGCAGCAAAGCAGCTAGCAAGCAAACAGCTAGCATGCAAGCAAGCAAGCAAACAGCTAGCATGCAAGCAAGCAAGCAAACAGCTAGCATGCAAACAGCAAGCAAGCAAGCATTCAAGCAAGCAAGCAAGCAAGCATCCAAGCAAGCAAGCAATCAGCTAGCAAGCAAGCAAGCAAGCATGCAAACAGCTGCAAACAGCTAGCAAGCAAGCAAACATGCAAACAGCTAGCAAGCATGCAAACAGCTAGCAAGCAAGAATGCAAACAGCTAGCAAGCAAGCAAGCATGCAAACAGCTAGCTAGCAAGCAAGAATGCAAACAGCTAGCAAGCATGCAAGCATGCAAACAGCTAGCAAGCAAGCATGCAAGCAGCTAGCTAGCAAGCAAGCAAGCAAGCATGCAAACAGCTAGCTAGCAAGCAAGCATGCAAACAGCTAGCTAGCAAGCAAGCATGCAAAAGCAAGCAAGCATGCAAACAGCTAGCAAGCAAGCAAGCATGCAAACAGCTAGCAAAAGCAAGCAGCAAACAGCAAGCAAGCATGCAAACAGCTAGCAAGCAAGCATGCAAACAGCTAGCAAGCAAGCATGCAAACAGCTAGCTAGCAAGCAAGAATGCAAACAGCTAGCAAGCAAGCAAGCATGCAAACAGCTAGCTAGCAAGCAAGAATGCAAACAGCTAGCAAGCATGCAAACAGCTAGCAAGTAAGCAAGCATGCAGCTAGCAAGCAGCAAGCAGCAAGCAAGCAAGCAAGCAAACAGCTAGCAAGCAAGCAAGCAAGCATGCAAGCAGCTAGCTAGCAAGCAAGCATGCAAACAGCTAGCTAGCAAGCAAGCATGCAAACAGCATGCAAACAGCTAGCAAGCAAGCATGCAAACAGCTAGCTAGCAAGCAAGCATGCAAACAGCTAGCTAGCAAGCAAGCATGCAAACAGCTAGCAAGCAAGCAAACAGCTAGCAAGCAAGCATGCTAGCAAGCAAGCATGCAAACAGCTAGCAAGCAAGCATGCAAACAGCTAGCTAGCAAGCAAGAATGCAAACAGCTAGCAAGCATGCAAACAGCTAGCAAGTAAGCAAGCATGCAAACAGCTAGCATGCAAGCAAGCAAGCAAGCAAGCAAGCAACCAGCAAGCATCCAAGCAAGCAAGCAATCAGCTAGCAAGCAAGCAAGCAAGCATGCAAACAGCTTGCTAGCAAGCAAGCATGCAAACAGCTAGCAAGCATGCAAACAGCTAGCAAGCAAGAATGCAAACAGCTAGCAAGCAAGCAAGCATGCAAACAGCTAGCTAGCAAGCAAGAATGAAAACAGCTAGCAAGCATGCAAGCATGCAAACAGCAAGCAAGCATGCAAACAGCTAGCTAGTAAGCAAGCATGCAAGCATGCAAACAGCTAGCTAGCAAGCAAGCATGCAAACAGCTAGCTAGCAAGCAAGCATGCAAGCAAGCAAGCATGCAAACAGCTTGCTAGCAAGCAAGCATGCAAACAGCTAGCAAGCAAGCATGCAAACAGCTACCTAGCAAGCAAGCATGCAAACAGCTAGCTAGCAAGCAAGCATGCAAACAGCTAGCAAGCAAGCAAATGCAAACAGCTAGCTAGCAAGCAGAAGCAAGCAGCAAGCATGCAAGACATGCAAACAGCAAGCAAGCAAGCATGCAAACAGCTTGCTAGCAAGCAAGCATGCAAACAGCTAGCAAGCAAGCATGCAAACAGCTAGCAAGCAAGCAAACAGCTAGCAAGCAAGCAAGCAAGCATGCAAACAGCTAGCTAGCAAGCAAGCATGCAAACAGCTAGCAAGCAAGCATGCAAACAGCTAGCAAGCAAGCATGCAAACAGCTAGCTAGCAAGCAAGCATGCAAACAGCTAGCTAGCAAGCAAGCATGCAAACAGCTAGCAAGCAAGCAAACAGCTAGCAAGCAAGCATGCAAACAGCTAGCTAGCAAGCAAGCATGCAAACAGCTAGCAAGCAAGCATGCAAACAGCTAGCTAGCAAGCAAGAATGCAAACAGCTAGCAAGCATGCAAACAGCTAGCAAGTAAGCAAGCATGCAAACAGCTAGCAAGCAAGCAAGCATGCAAGCAAGCAAGCAAACAGCTAGCAAGCAAGCAAGCATGCAAAAAGCTAGCAAGCAAACAGCTAGCAAGCAAGCATGCAAACAGCTAGCTAGCAAGCAAGAATGCAAACAGCTAGCAAGCAAGCAAGCATGCAAACAGCTAGCAAGCAAGCATGCAAACAGCTAGCTAGCAAGCAAGAATGCAAACAGCTAGCAAGCAAGCAAGCATGCAAACAGCTAGCTAGCAAGCAAGAATGCAAACAGCTAGCAAGCATGCAAACAGCTAGCAAGCAAGCAAGCATGCAAGCCAGCAAGCAAACAGCTAGCAAGCAAGCAAGCAAACAGCTAGCAAGCAAGCAAGCAAGCAAACAGCTAGCAAGCAAGCATGCAAACAGCTAGCTAGCAAGCAAGAATGCAAACAGCTAGCAAGCAAGCAAACAGCTAGCATGCAAGCAAGCAAGCAAGCATTCAAGCAAGCAAGCAAGCAAGCAAGCAAGCATGCAAGCATGCAAGCAAACAGCTAGCAAGCAAGCAAGCAAGCAAGAATGCAAGCATGCAAACAGCTAGCAAGCAAGCAAGCATGCAAGCAAGCAAGCAAACAGCTAGCAAGCAAGCATGCAAACAGCTAGCAAGCAATCAAGCATGCAAACAGCAAGCAAGCATGCAAACAGCTAGCTAGCAAGCAAGCATGCAAACAGCTAGCAAGCAAGAATGCAAACAGCTAGCAAGCATGCAAGCAAGCAAGCAAGCAAGCATGCAAGCAAGCAAGCAAACAGCTAGCAAGCAAGCAAGCAAGCATGCAAACAGCTAGCAAGCAAGCATGCAAACAGCAAGCAAGCATGCAAACAGCTAGCAAGCAAGCATGCAAACAGCTAGCTAGCAAGCAAGAAGGCAAACAGCTAGCAAGCAAGCAAGCAAGCATGCAAACAGTTTGCTAGCAAGCAAGCGCAAGCATGCAAACAGCAAGCAAGCATGCAAACAGCTAGCAAGCAAGCATGCAAACAGCTAGCTAGCAAGCAAGAATGCAAACAGCTAGCAAGCAAGCAAGCACGCAAACAGCTAGCTAGCAAGCAAGAATGCAAACAGCTAGCAAGCATGCAAACAGCTAGCAAGCAAGCAAGCATGCAAACAGCTAGCAAGCAAGCAAGCATGCAAGCAGCAAGCAAACAGCTAGCAAGCAAGCAAGCAAGCATGCAAACAGCGAGCAAGCAATCAAGCATGCAAACAGCAAGCAAGCAAGCAAGCAAGCATACAAACAGCTAGCTAGCAAGCAAGAATGCAAACAGCTAGCAAGCATGCAAACAGCTAGCAAGCAAGCAAGCATGCAAACAGCTAGCTAGCAAGCAAGAATGCAAACAGCTAGCAAGCATGCAAACAGCTATCAAGTAAGCAAGCATGCAAACAGCTAGGAAGCAAGCAAGCAAGCATGCAAACAGCTAGCATGCAAGCAAGCAAGCAAACAGCTAGCATGCAAGCAAGCAAGCAAGCATGCAAGCAAGCAAGCAAGCAAGCAAGCAAGCAAGCAAGCAAGCAGCTAGCAAGCAAGCAAGCAAGCATGCAAACAGCTAGCAAGCAAGCATGCAAACAGCTAGCAAGCATGCAAACAGCTAGCAAGCAAGCATGCAAACAGCTAGCAAGCAAGAATGCAAACAGCAAGCATGCAAACAGCTAGCTAGCAAGCAAGAATGCAAACAGCTAGCAAGCATGCAAGCATGCAAACAGCAAGCAAGCATGCAAACAGCTAGCTAGTAAGCAAGCATGCAAACAGCTAGCTAGCAAGCAAGCATGCAAACAGCTAGCTAGCAAGCAAGCATGCAAGCAAGCAAGCAAACAGCTAGCAAGCAAGCAAGCAAACAGCAAGCAAGCATGCAAACAGCTAGCAAGCAAGCATGCAAACAGCTAGCTAGCAAGCAAGAATGCAAACAGCTAGCAAGCAAGCAAGTATGCAAACAGCTAGCTAGCAAGCAAGCAAGAATGCAAACAGCTAGCAAGCATGCAAACAGCTAGCAAGCAAGCAAGCATGCAAACAGCTAGCTAGCAAGCAAGCATGCAAAGCAGCAAGCAAAGCAAGCAAGCAAGCAGCAAGCAAGCATGCAAACAGCTAGCAAGCAAGCAAGCATGCAAACAGCAAGCAAGCATGCAAACAGCTAGCAAGCAAGCAAGCAAGCAAGCAGCTAGCAAGCAAGCAAGCATGCAAACAGCAGCTAGCTAGCAAGCAAGCATGCAAACAGCTAGCAAGCAAGCATGCAAACAGCTAGCAAGCAAGCAAGCATGCAAACAGCTAGCAAGCAAGCATGCAAACAGCTAGCTAGCAAGCAAGAATGCAAACAGCTAGCAAGCAAGCAAGCAGCAAACATGCAAACAGCAAGAAGCAAAAGCAAGCAAATGCAAACAGCTAGCAAGCATGCAAACAGCTAGCAAGCAAGCATGCAAACAGCTAGCAAGCAAGCAAGCATGCAAGCAAGCAGCAAACAGCTAGCAAGCAAGCAAGCATGCAAAAGCAGCAAGCAAACAGCTAGCAGCAAGCAAGCAAGCAAACAGCAAGCATGCAAACAGCAAGCAAGCAGCAAAAAGCATGCAAGCAAGCAAGCAAACAGCTAGCAAGCAAATGCAAGCATAGCAGCAAGCAAGCAATGCAAACATGCAAGCAGCAAGCATGCAAGCAAGCAAACATAGCTAGCAAGCAAGAATGCAAACAGCTAGCAAGCAAGCAAGCATGCAAACAGCTAGCTAGCAAGCAAGCATGCAAACAAGCAAGCATGCAAACAGCTAGCAAGCAAGCAAGCATGCAAACAGCTAGCAAGCAAGCAAGCATGCAAACAGCTAGCAAGCAAGCATGCAAAGCAAGCAGCAAGCAAGCAGCAAGCAAGCAAGCATGCAAACAGCAGCAAGCAAGCAAGCATGCAAGCAGCAAGCAAGCATGCAAAACAGCAAGCAAGCAGCAAAAGCAGCAAGCATGCAAACAGCAAGCAAGCAAGCATGCAAACAGCTAGCTAGCAAGCAAGCATGCAAACAGCTAGCAAGCAAGCATGCAAACAGCTAGCTAGCAAGCAAGCATGCAAACAGCTAGCAAGCAAGCATGCAAACAGCTAGCAAGCAAGCAAGACATGCAAACAGCTAGCAAGCAAGCAAGCAGCAAAGCAGCAAACAGCTAGCAAGCAAGCAAATGCAAACAGCTAGCAAGCATGCAAACAGCTAGCAAGTAAGCAAGCATGCAAACAGCTAGCAAGCAAGCAAGCATGCAAACAAGCAAGCAAGCAAACAGCTGCAAACAGCTAGCAAGCAAGCATGCAAACAGCTAGCAAGCAAGCAAGCATGCAAGCAAGCATGCAAACAGCTAGCAAGCAAGCATGCAAACAGCAAGCAAGCAAGCATGCAAACAGCTAGCAAGCAAACAGCAAGCATGCAAACAGCAAGCAAACAGCAAGCAAGCAAACAGCTAGCTAGCAAGCAAGCATGCAAACAGCAAGCAAGCAAGCATGCAAACAGCTAGCTAGCAAGCAAGAATGCAAACAGCTAGCAAGCAAGCAAGCAGCAGCTAGCAAGCAATGCAAACAGCTAGCAAGCAAGCAAGCAAACAAGCAGCAAGCAAGCAAGCAAGCAGCAAAAGCAAGCAAGCAAGCAAACATGCAAACAGCAAGCAAGCATGCAAACAGCTAGCAAGCAAGCAAGCATGCAAACAGCTAGCAAGCAAGCAAGCATGCAAGCAAGCATGCAAACAGCTAGCAAGCAAGCAAGCATGCAAACAGCTAGCAAGCAAGCAAGCATGCAAACAGCAAGCAAGCAAACAGCTAGCTAGCAAGCAAGCAAGCATGCAAACAGCTAGCAAGCAAGCAAGCATGCAAACAGCTAGCAAGCAAGCATGCAAACAGCAAGCAAGCAAGCAAACAGCTAGCTAGCAAGCAAGCATGCAAACAGCTAGCAAGCAAGCAAGCAAGCATGCAAACAAAGCAGCTAGCAAGCATGCAAGCATGCAAAGCATAGCTAGCAAGCAAGCATGCAAACAGCTATGCAAACAAGCAAGCAAGCATGCAAACAGCTAGCTAGCAAGCAAGAATGCAAACAGCTAGCAAGCAAGCAAGCAATGCAAACAGCTAGCTAGCAAGCAAGAATGCAAACAGCTAGCAAGCATGCAAACAGCTAGCAAGCAAGCAAGCATGCAAACAGCTAGCAAGCAAGCAAAGCAAGCAAGCAAGCAAACAGCTAGCAAGCAAGCAAGCATGCAAACAGCTAGCAAACAGCTAGCAAGCAAGCAAGCATGCAAAAACAGCAAGCAAGCATGCAAACAGCTAGCAAGCAAGCAAGCATGCAAACAGCTAGCAAGCAAGCAAGCAAGCAAGCAAAAGCAAGCAATGCAAGCAGCAAGCAGCAAAAGCTAGCAATGCAAGCAAGCAAGCAAACAGCAAGCAAGCAAGCAAGCAAGCATGCAAACAGCTAGCAAGCAGCAGCAAACAGCAAGCAAGCAAGCATGCAAACAGCTAGCAAGCAAGCAAGCAAGCATGCAAACAGCAGCTAGCAAGCAAGAATGCAAACAGCTAGCAAGCATGCAAACAGCTAGCAAGCAAGCAAACAGCTAGCAAGCAAGCATGCAAACAGCTAGCAAGCAAGCAAGCATGCAAACAGCAGCAAGCAAGCAAGCATGCAAAAGCAGCAAGCAAGCAAATGCAAATGCAAGCAAGCAGCAAGCAGCAAACAGCAAGCAAGCAAGCAAGCATGCAAACAGCTAGCAAGCAAGCAAGCATGCAAACAGCTAGCAAGCAAGCAGCAAACAGCAGCTAGCAAGCAAGCATGCAAACAGCTAGCAAGCAAGCAAGCAAAAGCAGCTAGCAAGCAAGCAAAAGCAGCAAGCAAGCAAGCAAGCAAGCAAGCATGCAAGCAAGCATGCAAACAGCTAGCAAGCAAGCAAGCAAGCAAGCAGCAAGCAAGCAAACAGCTAGCAGCAACAAGCTAGCAAAAGCAAGCAAGCATGCAAACAGCAAGCAAGCAAACAGCAAGCAGCAAGCAAGCATGCAAACAGCAAGCAAGCAAGCATGCAAACAGCTAGCTAGCAAGCAAGCATGCAAACAGCTAGCAAGCAAGCATGCAAACAGCTAGCAAGCAAGCAAGCAAGCATGCAAACAGCAGCTAGCAAGCAAGCATGCAAACAGCTAGCAAGCATGCAAAGCATGCAAGCAAGCATGCAGCAGCTGCAAACAGCTAGCAAGCAAGCATGCAAACAGCTAGCCAAGCAAGCAAGCATGCAAGCAAATGCAGCAAGCAAGCTCTGCAAACAGCTAGCTAGCAAGCAAGAATGCAAACAGCTAGCAAGATGCTGCACAACAAGCTCATGCAAGCAATGCAAACAGCTAAGCATGCAAACAGCAAGCAAGCATGCAAACAGCAAGCATGCAAAGCTAGCAAGCAATCAAGCATGCAAACAGCAAGCAAGCATGCAAACAGCTAGCAAGCAAGCAAGCATGCAAACAGCTAGCAAGCAAAGCAGCAAGCTGCAAGCAAACAGCTAGCAAGCAAGCATGCAAACAGCCGCTCCCAATCAAGAATGCAAACAGCTAGCAAGCAAACAGCTAGCAAAGCTCTCCTAGCAACAAGAATGCTAGCTGCAAGCAAGCATGCAAACAGCTCTAGCATGCAAACAGCAAGCAAGCATGCAAACAGCTAGTGCAAGCAAGCAAGAATGCAAACAGCTAGCAAGCAAGCAAACAGCTAGCTAGCAAGCAAGCAATGCAGCAAGCATGCAAACAGCTGCAAGCAAGCAAGCATGCAAGCAAGCAAGCAAACAGCTAGCATAGCAAGCAAGCATGCAAACAGCTAGCCTCAAGCATGCAAACAGCTAGCTCTGCAAGCATGCAAGCACAGCAAGCAAGCAAAGCAGCTGCAAGCAAGCAAGCAAACAGCTAGCAAGCAAGCATGCAAACAGCTGCAAGCAAGAATGCAAACAAAGCAAGCATGCAAACAGCTAGCAAGCAAGCAAGAATGCAAACAGCTGCAAACAGCAAGAATGCAAAAGCATCCATCCACAGCAAGCATGCAAACAAGCAAGCAATGCAAACAGCTAGCTACAGCAAGCATGCAAGCAAGCATGCAAACAGCTAGAAGCAAGCATGCAAGCAAACAGCTAGCAAGCAAGCAAGCATGCAAGCAAGCAAGCAAACATGCAAACAGCTAGCAAGCAAGCATGCAAACAGCTAGCAAGCAAGCATGCAAACAGCTAGCAAGCATGCAAACAGCATTTCCATGCAAACAGCAAGCAAGCTCAGCAAACAGCAAGCAAGCATGCAAAGCTAGCATGCAAACAGCAAGCAAGCAAGCATGCAAACAGCTAGCAAAAAAAGCAGCAAGCAAGCATGCATGCAAACAGCAAGCATGCAAACAGCTAAGCAAGCAAGCAAGTCCATGCAAACAGCAAGCAAGCCTGCAAACAGCTAGCAAGCAAGCAAGCAAGCATGCAAACAGCTAGCAAGCAAGCAAGCATGCAACAGCTAGCTAGCAAAATGCAGCAAGGCAAACAGCAGCTAGCTAAAGCTAAGCAAGCATGCAAGCTCATCAAGCAAGCATGCAAAACAGCTAGCAAGCAAGCATGCAAGCAAGCATCAAACAGCAAGCAGCTAGCAAGAATGCAAAACAGCAAGCAAACAGCTAGCAAGCAAGCAAGAATGCAAACAGCTAGCAAGCAGCAAAGCAAACAGCAAGCATGCAAGCAAGCAAGCAAAAGCTAGCAAGCAGCATGCAAACACAGCAAGCAAAGCAAACAGCTAGCTAGCATGCAAACAGCTAGCAAGCAATTGCAAAAGCATGCAGCATGCAAGCAAGCATGCAAACAGCAAGCAAGCAAGCAGCAAGCATGCAAACAGGCTAGCAAGCAATGCAAACAGCTGCAAAGCAGCATGCAAACAGCAAGCATGCAACACCTAGCAAGCAAGAATGCAAACAGCTAGCAAGCAAGCAAGCATGCAAACAGCTAGCAAGCAAGCAAGCATGCAAACAGCTAGCAAGCAAGCATGCAAAGCATTGCAAACAGCTAGCAAGCAAGCAAGCTAGCATGCAAGCAAGCAACAAACAGCTAGCTAGCAAGCATGCAAACAGCAAGCAAGCAAGCAAAAAGCTAGCAAGCATGCAAACAGCTAGCAAGCAAGCAGCAAGCAAGCAAGCAGCAAGCAAGCAAGCATGCAGGCAAGCAGCTAGCAAGCAAGCATGCAAACAGCTAGCAAGCATGCAAACAGCTAGCAAGCAAGCAAGCATGCAATAGCAAGCAAGCAAGCAAGCAAGCATGCAAACAGCTAGCAAACAGCTAGCAAGCAGCAAACAGCTAGCAAGCAAGCAAGCAAAGCATGCAAAACAAGCAAGCATGCAAAGCAGCTAGCAAGCAAGAATGCAAACAGCTAGCAAGCATGCAAACAGCTAGCAAGCAAGCATGCAAGCAAGCAAGCATGCAAACAGCTAGCAAGCAAGCATGCAAACAGCTAGCTGCAAGCAAGCAAGCAAGCAGCCCAGCAAAAGCTGCAAACAGCTAGCAAGCAAGCATGGAACAAAGCAAGCATGCAAACAGCTAGCAGCAAGCAAGCAAACCACCACATGCAAACAGCTAGCAAGCAAGCAAGCAAGGCAAACAGCTAGCAAGCAAGCAAGCAAGCAAGCATGCAAACAGCTAGCAGCAAGCAAGCAAGCAAACAGCAAGCAACAAGTGCAAAAAAGCCAAGCTGCAAACAGCAAAAGCAAGCAAGCAAGCAAAAGCATGCAAACAGCTAGCTAAGCAAGCATGCAAACATAGCAAGCAAGCAAATGCAAACAGCTAGCTAGCAAGCAAGCATGCAAACAGCTAGCAAGCAAGCAAGCAAACAGCTAGCTAGCAAGCAAGCATGCAAACAGCTAGCAAGCAAGCAAATGCAAGCAAGCAAGCAAACAGCAAACAGCAAGCAAGCAAGCAAGCATGCAAACAGCTAGCTAGCAAGCAAGCATGCAAACAGCTAGCAAGCAAGCATGCAAAAGCAGCAAGCAAGCATGCAAACAGCTAGCAAGCAATGCAAGCATGCAAACAGCTAGCAAGCAAGCATGCAAACAGCTAGCTAGCAAGCAAGAATGCAAACAGCTAGCAAGCAAGCAAGCATGCAAACAGCTAGCTAGCAAGCAAGAATGCAAACAGCTAGCAAGCATGCAAACAGCTAGCAAGTAAGCAAGCATGCAAACAGCTAGCAAGCAAGCAAACAGCTAGCAAGCAAGCAAGCAAGCATGCAAACAGCTAGCAAGCAAGCAAGCATGCATGCAGCTAGCAAGCAAGCAAACAGCAAGCAAGCAAAGCATGCAAACAGCTAGCAAGCAAGCAAGCATGCAAACAGCTAGCAAGCAAGCAAGCATGCAAACAGCTAGCTAGCAAGCAAGCATGCAAACAGCTAGCTAGCAAGCAAGCATGCAAACAGCTAGCAAGCAAGCAGGCAAACAGCTAGCTAGCAAGCAAGCATGCAAACAGCTAGCAAGCAAGCAGGCAAACAGCTAGCAAGCAAACAAGCAAGCATGCAAACAGCTAGCAAGCAAGCATGCAAACAGCTAGCAAGCAAGCAAGCAAGCAAATGCAAACAGCTAGCAAGCATGCAAACAGCTAGCAAGCAAGCAAGCATGCAAACAAACAGCAAGCAAGCAAGCATGCAAGCAAGCAAGCAAACAGCTAGCAAGCAAGCAAGCATGCAAAAAGCTAGCAAACAAGCAAACATGCAAACAGCTAGCAAGCAAGCATGCAAACAGCTAGCTAGCAAGCAAGCAAGCATGCAAACAGCTAGCAAGCAAGCAAGCATGCAAACAGCTAGCAAGCAAGCATGCAAACAGCTAGCTAGCAAGCAAGAATGCAAACAGCTAGCAAGCAAGCAAGCATGCAAACAGCTAGCTAGCAAGCAAGAATGCAAACAAAGCAAGCATGCAAACAGCTAGCAAGCAAGCATGCAAACAGCTAGCAAGCAAGCAAGCATGCAAACAGCTAGCAAGCAAGCAAGCAAACAGCTAGCAAGCAAGCAAGAATGCAAACAGCTAGCAAGCAAGCAAACAGCTATCAAGCAAGCAAGCATGCAAACAGCTAGCAAGCAAGCAAGCAAGCATGCAATGCAAACAGCTAGCAAGCAAACAGCAAGCAGCTAGCAAGCAAGCAAGCAAACAGCTAGCATGCAAGCAAGCAAGCAAACATTCAAGCAAGCAAGCAAGCAAGCAGCAAGCAAGCAAGCAATCAGCTAGCAAGCAGCAAGCAAGCATGCAAACAGCAAACAGCTAGCAAGCAAGCATGCAAACAGCTAGCAAGCAAGAATGCAAACAGCTAGCAAGCAAGCAAGCATGCAAACAGCTAGCTAGCAAGCAAGCATGCAAACAGCTAGCAAACAGCTAGCAAGCATGCAAGCATGCAAACAGCAAGCAAGCATGCAAACAGCTAGCTAGTAAGCAAGCATGCAAACAGCTAGCAAGCAAGCATGCAAACAGCAAGCAAGCATGCAAACAGCTAGCAAGCAAGCATGCAAACAGCTAGCAAGCAAGCATGCAAACAGCTACCTAGCAAGCAAGAATGCAAACAGCTAGCAAGCAAGCATGCAAACAGCTAGCAAGCAAGCATGCAAACAGCTACCTAGCAAGCAAGAATGCAAACAGCTAGCAAGCAAGCAAGCACGCAAACAGCTAGCTAGCAAGCAAGAATGCAAACAGCTAGCAAGCATGCAAACAGCTAGCAAGCAAGCAAGCAAGCAAGCATTCAAGCAAGCAAGCAAGCATGCAAGCATGCAAGCAAACAGCTATCAAGTAAGCAAGCATGCAAACAGCTAGGAAGCAAGCAAGCAAGCATGCAAACAGCTAGCTAGCAAACAAGCAGCAAACAGCAAGCAAGCAAGCAAACAGCTAGCACAGCAAGCAAGCAAGCAAGCAAGCAAGCAAGCAGCAAGCAAGCAAGCATGCAAGCAAGCAAGCAAATGCAAACAGCTAGCAAGCAAGCAGCAAACAGCAAGCAAGCAAGCAAGCATGCAAACAGCTAGCAAGCAAGCATGCAAACAGCTAGCAAGCATGCAAACAGCTAGCAAGCAAGAATGCAAACAGCTAGCAAGCAAGCAAGCATGCAAACAGCTAGCTAGCAAGCAAGAATGCAAACAGCTAGCAAGCATGCAAGCATGCAAACAGCAAGCAAGCATGCAAACAGCTAGCTAGCAAGCAAGCATGCAAACAGCTAGCAAGCAAGCATGCAAACAGCAAGCAAGCATGCAAACAGCTTCCTAGCAAGCAAGCATGCAAACAGCTAGCAAGCAAGCATGCAAACAAGCAAGCAAGCAGCAAGCATGCAAACAGCTAGCAAGCAAGCATGCAAACAGCTAGCAAGCAAGCATGCAAACAGCTAGCTAGCAAGCAAGAATGCAAACAGCTAGCAAGCAAGCAAGCACGCAAACAGCTAGCTAGCAAGCAAGAATGCAAACAGCTAGCAAGCATGCAAACAGCTAGCAAGTAAGCAAGCATGCAAACAGCTAGCAAGCAAGCAAGCATGCAAGCAAGCAAGCAAGCAAACAGCTAGCAAGCAAGCAAGCAAGCATGCAAACAGCTAGCAAGCAAGCAAGCATGCAAACAGCAAGCAAGCAAGCATGCAAACAGCTAGCTAGCAAGCAAGCATGCAAACAGCTAGCAAGCAAGCATGCAAACAGCTAGCTAGCAAGCAAGCATGCAAACAGCTAGCAAGCAAGCAGGCAAACAGCTAGCTAGCAAGCAAGCATGCAAACAGCTAGCTAGCAAGCAAGAATGCAAACAGCTAGCAAGCATGCAAACAGCTAGCAAGCATGCAAACAAGCAAGCATGCAACAGCAGCTAGCAAGCAAGCAGCAAGCAAGCATGCAAACAGCTAGCAAGCAAGCAAGCATGCAAAAAGCTAGCAAGCAAACAGCTAGCAAGCAAGCAAGAATGCAAACAGCTAGCAAGCAAGCAAGCATGCAAACAGCTAGCAAGCAAGCATGCAAACAGCTAGCTAGCAAGCAAGAATGCAAACAGCTAGCAAGCAAGCAAGCATGCAAACAGCTAGCAAGCAAGCATGCAAAGCATAGCAAGCTTGTAATGCAAACAGCTAGCAAGCAAACAGCTAGACCACAAGCAAACAGCTAGTAGAATGTATGCACACATGACTGTAAGTCAGCTAGCAAGCAAGATAAAAGCAGCTGCAAATGGCATATATTATTAGCAATTAAGAATGCAAACAGCTAGCAAGCATGCAAACAGCTAGCAAGTAAGCAAGCATGCAAACAGCTAGCAAGCAAGCAAGCAAACAGCAAGCAAGCAAGCAAACAGCTAGCAAGCAAGCAAGCAAACAGCAAGCAAGCAAGCAAGCATGCAAACAGCTAGCAAGCAAGCAAGCATGCAAAAGCATGCAAAGCAGCATGCAAACAGCTAGCAAGCAAGCATGCAAACAGCTAGCAAGCAAGCAAGCATGCAAACAGCTAGCAAGCAAGCATGCAAACAGCTAGCAAGCAAGCAAGCATGCAAACAGCTAGCAAGCAAGCAAAGCAAACAGCAGCTAGCAAGCAAGCAAGCAAGCAAACAGCTAGCAAGCAAGCAAGCAAACAGCTAGCAAGCAAGCAAGCAAGCATGCAAACAGCTAGCAAGCAAGCAAGCAAGCATGCAAACAGCTAGCTAGCAAGCAAGCATGCAAACAGCTAGCAAGCAAGCATGCAAACAGCTAGCAAGCAAGCAAACAGCTAGCAAGCAAGCAAACAGCTAGCAAGCAAGCAAGCAAGCAAGCAAGCAAGCAAGCAAGCATGCAAGCATGCAAGCAAACAGCTAGGAAGCAAGCAAGCAAGCAAGAATTGCAAACAGCTAGCAAGCATGCAAACAGCTAGCAAGCAAGCAAGCATGCAAACAGCTAGCTAGCAAGCAAGAATGCAAGCAAGCAAGCAAACAGCTAGCATGCAAGCAAGCAAGCAAGCAAGCAAGCAAGCAAGCAAGCAAGCAAGCAAGCAATCAGCTAGCAAGCAAGCAAGCAAGCATGCAAACAGCTTGCTAGCAAGCAAGCATGCAAACAGCTAGCAAGCATGCAAACAGCTAGCACTAGCAAGCAAGAATGCAAACAGCTAGCAAGCAAGCAAGCATGCAAACAGCTAGCTAGCAAGCAAGAATGCAAACAACTAGCAAGCATGCAAGCATGCAAACAGCAAGCAAGCAAGCAAGCATGCAAACAAGCTAGCAAGCAAGCATTTAACAGCCAGCTCCAGGTTCAAACAGCTAGCAAGCAAAAGAGTTCATCAATGAGCTTGAAGCCTTGATAAGCTAGCCAAGAAGCTGCAAACAGCTGGGCGACTTTAACCTCCCCACGTCTACCTTTGACTCTTTCCTCTCTGCAAACAGCTAGCTTTCCAAGCAAGCTTTTGCAACCTCACCCTCTCAAACAGCTAGCTAGCTCACAAGGCAAGCAATAAGCAAACTCATCAACTAGATGCTGCTTCAACAACATCATTGCATGCACTCCCCTCCAAGTCAAGACAAACAGCTAGCTAGCAAGTATCATGCAAACCCTCTCAAGCAAGCATCCAACAGCTCCCACACTGCAAACAGCTAGCTCGGATGCAAACAGCTAGCAAGCATGCAAACAGCTAGCAAGCAAGAATGCAAACAGCTCTCCTCTTCCATGCAAACAGCTCTAGCAAGCAAGCTGCAAACCTAGCAAGCAGCAATCAGCTGATTCTGCCAGCTCAACCCTCAAACAGCTAGCTCTCTGCATCCCATGAAACAGCTAGCCCCAATCCTCCAAACAAGGTAGCAAAGCAAACTCCAGCTCCAAGCAAGCAAGATGCAAACAGCTAGCAAGCAACAGGGCAAACAGCAGCAAGCAAATGGAAAAGCAAGCAAGCATGCAAACAGCTGGCAAGCATGCAAACCCTCCTAGCAAGCAGCAAGCATGCAAACAGCTGCTCTGCAAACAGCTAAAGCCACTTTCTAGCAAGCAAATTGCAAGCAAACAACCCTAGGCAAGCTCATGCAAACAGCTTCTCCTCCCTCCTGAATCCTCCGCAAGCCCCTCCCCAAGCCTCAAACAGCTGCTCTGCAGATGCAAACACAGCAAGCAAGCATTTTGCAAAAGAAGGTAGCAAGCAACATGCAAACAGCTAGCAAGCATCAAACGACAAGCTGGTTCTGAATGCACACTGCCCAGCTGACATGCAAACAGCTAGCAAGCCCTCTCTCTCCAAGATGCAAACAGCTAGCAAGCAAGCAAGCATGCAAACAGCTAGCAAGCAACAACCTGCCCAAGCAATGACCCTAGCCCCTCCATGCAAACAGCTCCAGACCATTTCCGGAGACCAAGCTCAAGCACCTGCACCTAGCATCAACAGCTAGCAAGCATCCCTGACAACGCAAGCCCTGCAAACAGTCTTCAAGCAAGCAGCAAAGTTGCACCCCAAGCTGCAAAAAAGCTACAGCAAGAGCAAACCTCCGCATGTCAACAATTACAGACCAGTATCCCAGCTTTCAAGCTCATCCAAAACTCTTGCGTGTTGTCCTTGGCAAGCATCAAACAGCTATCTCAAGCTGAATGACCTTCTTGATGCAAATCAGCTCAGGTTTCAAGACAAACAGTCATTCAACAAGCATGCTCAAGCAAACAGCTAGCAAGGCAGCAAGCAAGCACATGCAAACAGCTAAGCTCTGCTCTCCTCTGCTCTCATCCTTCTAGATCAAACAGCTGCCAAGCAAGCATACTGTGAAAATCAGATCCTAGCAAGCAAGCAACCATCCAAGCAGGGCAGCAAGCAAACATGCCCACGCTTGCAAGCATGCAAACAGCTGAGCAAGCAAGCATGCGCTCCTACAGCAGGTGGCGTAGCAAGAATCTGTCAGCTAGCAGCAAGCGCTGCAACCACTGGTGTCCCCCAGGGCTCTGTTCTTGGCCCTGCTCCTATTCTCGCAAGCACCAAACACTTAGCAAGCTGTCAAACCTCAGCATGGTCAGCTTATCATTGCAAGCAAGAATGCAAACAGCAAGCAATCTGCTCCTTAGCCCCTTCTGATGCAAACAGGTAGCAAGCATCAAAAGCATGCAAGCAAGACAGCAGTGTGCAAGAAATGCAAACAGCTAGCAAGCTGAAGCATGCAAGACAAAAGCTCTTCTAGCAAGCAAGAAGCAAACAGCTAGTTCCATGATCACAGCAATCACGCAAGACAAGCTCCATTGTGTCAAACAGCTAGCAGAGCGCCAAGAAGCATGCAAATCCTAGCAACAGCATGCAAACAGCTAGCAACAACATGCAAACAGGTAGCAAGCAAGCATGCAAAAGTTCATGCTCTACAACAGCTAGCTAGTAGCAAGCATGCCTCACAGCAGGAAGCAAGCATGCAGGTCCTAATCCAGGCACTTGTCAATCTCCAGCTAGGATTAGCTGCAAACAGCTAGTTGGCTGGGCTCCCTGCCTGTGCAAGCATTAAACAGCTTCAACTCATCCAAACAGCTAGCAGCAAGCTGGTGTTCAAACAGCTTCCCAAGCAAGCATGCAAACCCTAGCTAGCAAGCCTGCCAGTAGCAAGCATGCAAACAAGCTCAAACAGCCAGTTGCAAGCTCATGCAACAGCTAGCAAGAGCCATGGTGCTTGCAAACAGCTGTAGCAAGCATGCACAGCTCAGCAAAACCTCCAGCTCTGATCAGGCAAGCAAACAAGGCAAGCATGCAAACAGCTAGCTAGCAAGCAAGCATGCAAACCTACCACTGAGCAAACAGCTAGCCAATGCAAACAGCCAGCAAAACTGCAAACAGCTAGCTAGCAAGCAAGCATGGAACAAACAGCTAGCAAGCAAGCAAACAGCTAGGAGCATGCAAACAGGAGACAGCTAGCAACCCCACATGCAAACATAGCTAGCAAGCAAGTAATGCAAACAGCAGCCACCCCCTAAGTCTTAGATGCACTATTGCAAGTGACTGTCCCACTGGATGCATAAGCAAGAATGCAACAATTTGTAAGCGCTCTGGATGCAACAGCAGCTGCAAAAGACTGCAAAATGCAAAAGTAAATGCAAACAGCTAGCTAGCAAGCAAGCATGCAAACAGCTAGCAAGCAAGCATGCAAACAGCTAGCTAGCAAGCAAGCATGCAAACAGCTAGCTAGCAAGCAAGCATGCAAGCAAGCAAGCAAACAGCTAGCAAGCAAGCAGCATGCAAGCAAGCAAGCAAGCATTGCTAGCAAGCAAGCATGCAAACAGCTAGCAAGCAAGCATGCAAAGCAGCAAGCAAGCATGCAAAAGCAAGCAAGCAAGCATGCAAACAGCTAGCAAGCAAGCATGCAAACAGCTAGCTAGCAAGCAAGAATGCAAACAGCTAGCAAGCAAGCAAGCATGCAAACAGCTAGCTAGCAAGCAAGAATGCAAACAGCTAGCAAGCATGCAAACAGCTAGCAAGTAAGCAAGCATGCAAACAGCTAGCAAGCAAGCAAGCATGCAAGCAAACAAGCAAGCAAACAGCTAGCAAGCAAGCAAGCAAGCATGCAAACAGCTAGCAAGCAAGCAAGCATGCAAGCAAACAAGCAAGCAAACAGCTAGCAAGCAAGCAAGCATGCAAACATGCAAGCAAGCTAGCAAAAGCAAGCAAGCATGCAAACAGCAAGCAAGCAAGCAAGCATGCAAACAGCAAGCAAGCATGCAAACAGCTAGCAAGCAAGCATGCAAACAGCTAGCAAGCAAGCATGCAAACAGCTAGCTAGCAAGCAAGCATGCAAACAGCTAGCAAGCAAGCAGGCAAACAGCTAGCTAGCAAGCAAGCATGCAAACAGCTAGCAAGCAAGCATGCAAACAGCTAGCTAGCAAGCAAGAATGCAAACAGCTAGCAAGCATGCAAACAGCTAGCAAGTAAGCAAGCATGCAAACAGCTAGCAAGCAAGCAAGCATGCAAGCAAGCAAGCAAACAGCTAGCAAGCAAGCAAGCATGCAAAAAGCTAGCAAGCAAACAGCTAGCAAGCAAGCATGCAAACAGCTAGCTAGCAAGCAAGAATGCAAACAGCTAGCAAGCAAGCAAGCATGCAAACAGCTAGCAAGCAAGCATGCAAACAGCTAGCTAGCAAGCAAGAATGCAAACAGCTAGCAAGCAAGCAAGCAAACAGCTAGCTAGCAAGCAAGAATGCAAACAGCTAGCAAGCATGCAAACAGCTAGCAAGTAAGCAAGCATGCAAACAGCTAGCAAGCAAGCAAGCAAGCAAGCAAACAGCTAGCAAGCAAGCAAGCAAACAGCTAGCAAGCAAGCAGCAAGCACAGCAAGCAGCTAGCAAGCAAGCAAGCAAGCATGCAAACAGCTTGCTAGCAAGCAAGCATGCAAACAGCTAGCAAGCAAGCATGCAAACAGCTAGCAAGCATGCAAACAGCTAGCAAGCAAGAATGCAAACAGCTAGCAAGCAAGCAAGCATGCAAACAGCTAGCAAGCAAGCAAGAATGCAAACAGCTAGCAAGCATGCAAGCATGCAAACAGCAAGCAAGCATGCAAACAGCTAGCAAGTACAGCAAGCATGCAAACAGCAGCTAGCAAGCAAGCATGCAAACAGCTAGCTAGCAAGCAAGCAAACAGCAAGCAAGCAAAAGCAGCAAGCAAGCATGCAAACAGCTAGCTAGCAAGCAAGCATGCAAACAGCAAGCAATGCAAACAGCTAGCAAGCAAGCAAGCATGCAAACAGCTAGCAAGCAAGCATGCAAACAGCTAGCAAGCAAGCAAGCAAGCAAGCAGCAAACATAGCAAGCAAGCATGCAAACAGCTAGCTAGCAAGCAAGAATGCAAACAGCTAGCAAGCAAGCAAGCATGCAAACAGCTAGCTAGCAAGCAAGAATGCAAACAGCTAGCAAGCATGCAAACAGCTATCAAGTAAGCAAGCATGCAAACAGCTAGCAAGCAAGCAAGCAAGCAAGCATGCAAACAGCTAGCTAGCAAGCAAATGCAAACAGCTAGCAGCAAGCAAGCATGCAAACAGCTAGCAAGCAAGCAAGCAAGCAAGCAAGCAAACAAGCAAGCAAGCAAGCAAGCATAGCAAGCAAGCAAGCAAACAGCTAGCAAGCAAGCAAGCAAACATAGCAAAGCAGCTTGCTAGCAAGCAAGCATGCAAAAGCAGCTAGCAAGCAAGCATGCAAACAGCTAGCTAGCAAGCAAGAATGCAAACAGCTAGCAAGCAAGCAAGCATGCAAACAGCTAGCTAGCAAGCAAGAATGCAAACAGCTAGCAAGCATGCAAGCATGCAAACAGCAAGCAAGCATGCAAACAGCTAGCTAGTAAGCAAGCATGCAAACAGCTAGCAAGCAAGCATGCAAACAGCTAGCTAGCAAGCAAGCATGCAAACAGCTAGCTAGCAAGCAAGCATGCAAACAAGCAAGCAAACAAGCTAGCAAACAGCAAGCAAGCAAGCATGCAAACAGCTAGCAAGCTGCAAACAGCTAGCAGCAAGCAAGCATGCAAACAGCTAGCTAGCAAGCAAGCATGCAAGCAAGCAAGCAAACAGCTAGCAAGCAAGCAAGCAAGCATGCAAACAGCAAGCTAGCAAGCAAGAATGCAAACAGCTAGCAAGCAAGCAAAAGCATGCAAAACAGCAGCAAGCAAGCATGCAAACAGCTAGCAAGCAAGCATGCAAACAGCTAGCTAGCAAGCAAGAATGCAAACAGCTAGCAAGCAAGCAAATGCAGCAAGCAAAAGCAGCTAGCAAGCAAGCAAATGCAAACAGCTAGCAAGCATGCAAACAGCAGCAAGCAGCAAACAGCAAGCAAGCATGCAAGCAGCTAGCAAGCAAGCATGCAAACAGCTAGCAAGCAAGCAAACAGCTAGCAGTAAGCAAGCATGCAAACAGCTAGCAAGCAAGCATGCAAACAGCTAGCTAGCAAGCAAGCATGCAAACAGCTAGCAAGCAAACAGCTAGCATGCAAGCAAGCAAGCAAACAGCAAGCATGCAAACAGCTAGCTAGCAAGCAAGCATGCAAACAGCTAGCAAGCAAGCATGCAAACAGCTAGCAAGCATGCAAACAGCTAGCAAGCAAGCAAGCATGCAAACAGCTAGCAAGCAAGCATGCAAACAGCTAGCTAGCAAGCAAGAATGCAAACAGCTAGCAAGCAAGCAAGCATGCAAACAGCTAGCTAGCAAGCAAGAATGCAAACAGCTAGCAAGCATGCAAACAGCTAGCAAGTAAGCAAGCATGCAAACAGCTAGCAAGCAAGCAAGCATGCAAGCAAGCAAGCAAGCAAACAGCTAGCAAGCAAGCAAGCAAGCATGCAAACAGCTAGCAAGCAAGCAAGCATGCAAACAGCTAGCAAGCAAGCAAGCATGCAAACAGCTAGCAAGCAGCAAGCAGCAAACAGCAGCAAGCAAGCAATGCAAACAGCTAGCAAGCAAGCATGCAAACAGCTAGCTAGCAAGCAAGCATGCAAACAGCTAGCAAGCAAGCAAGCAAGCAATGCAAACAGCTAGCAAGCAAGCAAGCATGCAAACAGCTAGCAAGCAAGCAAGCATGCAAACAGCTAGCTAGCAAGCAAGCATGCAAACAGCTAGCAAGCAAGCATGCAAACAGCTAGCAAGCAAGCATGCAAACAGCTAGCAAGCAAGCAAGCAGCTAGCAAGCAAGCAAGCAAACAGCTAGCAAGCAAGCAAGCATGCAAGCAAGCAAGCATGCAAAAGCAGCTAGCAAGCAAGCATGCAAACAGCTAGCTAGCAAGCAAGCATGCAAACAGCTAGCAAGCAAGAATGCAAACAGCAAGCAAGCATGCAAACAGCTAGCAAGCAAGCATGCAAACAGCTAGCTAGCAAGCAAGCATGCAAACAGCTAGCAAGCAAGCAAGCATGCAAACAGCAGCTAGCAAGCAAGAATGCAGCTAAAGCAAGCAAGCATGCAAACAGCTAGCAAGCAAGCAAGAATGCAAACAAGCAAAGCAAGCAAGCAAGCAAGCATGCAAACAGCTAGCAAGCAAGCAAGCATGCAAGCAAGCAAGCAAACAGCTAGCAAGCAAGCAAGCAAACAGCTAGCTAGCAAGCAAGCATGCAAACAGCTAGCAAGCAAGCATGCAAACAGCTAGCAAGCATGCAAACAGCTAGCAAGCAAGCATGCAAACAGCTAGCAAGCAAGCAAGCAAGCAATGCAAACAGCAAACAGCTAGCAAGCAAGCAAAAGCAAGCAAGCATGCAAACAGCTAGCAAGCATGCAAACAGCAAACAGCAAGCAAGCAGCATGCAAGCATGCAAGCAAGCAGCAAGCAAGCAAGCAAGCAGCTAGCTAGCAAGCAAGCATGCAAACAGCTAGCAAGCAAGCATGCAAACAGCAAGCAAGCAAACAGCTAGCAAGCAAGCATGCAAAACAGCTAGCAAGCAAGCATGCAAACAGCTAGCAGCAAGCAAGCATGCAAACAGCTAGCAAGCAAGCAAGCAATGCACAGCAAGCATGCAAACAGCTAGCAAGCAAAGCATGCAAACAAGCAAGCAAGCATGCAAACAGCTAGCTAGCAAGCAAGCATGCAAGCAAGCTAGCAAACAGCTAGCAAGCAAGCAAGCATGCAAACAGCTAGCTAGCAAGCAAGCATGCAAACAGCAGCTAGCAAGCAAGAATGCAAACAGCAGCAAGCAAGCAAGCATGCAAACAGCTAGCTAGCAAGCAAGAATGCAAACAGCTAGCAAGCATGCAAACAGCTATCAAGTAAGCAAGCATGCAAACAGCTAGCAAGCAAGCAAGCAAACAGCAAGCAGCTAGCAAGCAAACAGCTAGCATGCAAGCAAGCAAGCAAACAGCTAGCAAGCAAAGCAAGCAAGCAAGCATGCAAACAGCTAGCAAGCAAGCAAACAGCATAGCAAGCAAGCAAGCAAACAGCTAGCAAGCAAGCAAGCAAGCATGCAAACAGCTTGCTAGCAAGCAAGCATGCAAGCAGCAAGCAAGCATGCAAACAGCTAGCAAGCAAGAATGCAAACAGCTAGCAAGCAAGCAAGCATGCAAACAGCTAGCTAGCAAGCAAGAATGCAAACAGCTAGCAAGCATGCAAGCATGCAAAAGCAGCAAGCAAGCATGCAAACAGCTAGCTAGCAAGCAAGCATGCAAACAGCTAGCAAGCAAGCATGCAAACAGCAGCTAGCAAGCAAGCATGCAAAACAGCAAGCAGCTAGCAGCAAGCAGCTAGCAAGCAATGCAAACAGCTAGCAAGCAAGCATGCAAACAGCAAGCATGCAAACAGCTAGCTAGCAAGCAAGCATGCAAACAGCTAGCAAGCAAGCAAACAGCAAGCAAGCAAGCAAGCAGCAAACAGCAAGCAAGCAAGCAAGCATGCAAACAGCTAGCAAGCAAGCAGCAAACAGCTAGCATGCAAACAGCTAGCAAGCAAGCATGCAAACAGCTAGCAAGCAAGCATGCAAACAGCTAGCTAGCAAGCAAGAATGCAAACAGCTAGCAAGCAAGCAAGCATGCAAACAGCTAGCTAGCAAGCAAGAATGCAAACAGCTAGCAAGCATGCAAACAGCTAGCAAGTAAGCAAGCATGCAAACAGCTAGCAAGCAAGCAAGCATGCAAACAGCAAGCAAGCAAGCAAGCAAACAGCTAGCAAGCAAGCAAGCAAGCATGCAAACAGCTAGCAAGCAAGCAAGCATGCAAAAAGCAAGCAAGCATGCAAAACAGCTAGCAAGCAAGCATGCAAACAGCAAGCAAGCAGAATGCAAACAGCTAGCAAGCAAGCATGCAAACAGCTAGCAAGCAAGCAAGCATGCAAACAGCTAGCTAGCAAGCAAGAATGCAAACAGCTAGCAAGCAAGCAAGCATGCAAACAGCTAGCAAGCAAAATGCAAACAGCTAGCAAGCAAGCAAGCATGCAAACAGCAAACAGCAAGCAAGCAAGCATGCAAACAGCTAGCATGCAAAAAGCAAGCAAGCATGCAAACAGCTAGCAAGCAAGAATGCAAACAGCTAGCAAGCAAGCAAGCATGCAAACAGCTAGCAAGCAAGCAAGCATGCAAACAGCTAGCAAGCAAGCAAGCATGCAAACAGCAAGCAAAGCAAACAGCTAGCAAATAGCTAAGCAAGCATGCAAACAGCTAGCAAGCAAGCAAGCAAACATAGCAAACAAGCAAGCATGCAAAAGCAAGCAAGCAAGCAAACAGCTTGCTAAAGCAAGCAAGCAAGCAAGCAGCAAACAGCAAGCAAGCATGCAAACAGCAAGCAAGCAAGCAAACAGCTAGCAAGCAAGCAAGCAAGCATGCAAACAGCTAGCAAGCAAGCAAGCATGCAAACAGCTAGCTAGCAAGCAAGCAAGCAAACAGCTAGCAAGCAAGCAAGCAAGCATGCAAGCAGCAAGCAAGCAAGCAGCATTCAGCAAGCATGCAAACAGCAAGCAAGCAATGCAAACAGCTAGCAAGCAAGCAAGCATGCAAACAGCTAGCTAGCAAGCATGCAAACAGCTAGCAAGCAAGCATGCAAACAGCTAGCTAGCAAGCAAGAATGCAAACAGCTAGCAAGCAAGCATGCAAACAGCTAGCAAGCAAGCAAGCAATGCATGCAAACAGCAGCTAGCAAGCAAGCAAACAGCTAGCAAGCAAGCAAGCATGCAAACAGCAGCTAGCAAGCAAGCATGCAAACAGCTAGCAAGCAAGCATGCAAACAGCTAGCAAGCAAGCAAACAGCAAACAGCAAGCAAGCATGCAAACAGCTAGCAAGCAAGCAAGCATGCAAACAGCTAGCTAGCAAGCAAGCATGCAAAAGCTAGCAAGCATGCAAACAGCTAGCAAGCAAGCAAGCAAGCAAACAGCTAGCAAGCAGCAAGCAAACAAGCATGCAAGCAAGCTAGCAAGCAAACAGCTAGCAAGCAAGCATGCAAACAGCTAGCTAGCAAGCAAGAATGTTTTGCATGCATAGCTGTTTGCTTGCTTACTTGCATGCTTGCTGTTTGCATGTTTGCATGCTTGCTTACTTGCTAGCTGTTTGCATGACTTTGCGTTCTTGCTTGCTAGCTAGCTGTTTGCTTGCAGCTGTTTGCATTCTTGCTTGCTAGCTAGCTGTTGCAGACTTGCTGGCTTTAGCTGTTAGACTGCTTGCTTGCTGTTTGATGCTTGCTTGCTAGCTCAGATGCTTTGCTAGCAAGCTGTTTGCATGCTTGCTTGCTTGCTAGCTGTTGCTTGCATGCAAACTTGCTTGCTAGTAGCTGTTTGCATGCTTGCTGTTCTTGCTTGCTTGCATACTTTAGCTGTTTGCTTGCTAGCTTTTTGCATGCTAACCTAGCTGTTTGAATGCTGCTAGTGCTTGCAAGAATGCTAACTGTTTGCATGCTGCTTACTTGCTAGCTGTTTGCATGCTTGCTAGCAATGTTTGCATTCTTGCTAGCTAATGACTTTGTTTGCATGCTTGCTTGCTTGTAGCTGTTTGCATTCTTGCTAGCTAGCTGTTTGCAAGCTAGCTGTTTGCAAACAAGCAAACAAACAACAAACAAAAACATAGCTAGCTGTTTGCAGCTTGCTTGTTGCTAGCTGTTTGCATGCAAACTACTTGCTAGCTGTTTGCATGCTTGCTAGCTGTTTGCATTCTTGCTTGCTAGCTAGCTGTTTAGCGTACTTGCTTGCTTGCTAGCTGTTTGCATTCTTGCTAGCTAGCTGTTTTTGCATGCTTGCTTGCTAGCTGTTTGCATGCTTGCTTGCTGTTTGCATGCTGCTTGCTAGCTGTTTGCATTCTTGCTTGCTAGCAGAGCTGTTTATGCTTGCTAGCTGTTGCTTGCTTGCTTGCATGCTTGCATGCTTGCTTGCTAGCTGTTTGCATTCTTGCTTGCTAGCTAGCTGTTTGCATGCTTGCTTGCTAGCTAGCTGTTGCATGCTTGCTGCCTAGCTAGCTGTTTGCATGCTTGCTTGCTAGCTAGCTGTTTGCATTTGCTTGCTGTTTTGCATGCTTGATTGCTTGCTGGCATCTTGCTGCTAGCTGTTTGCATGCTTGCATTCTTGCTAGCTGTTTGCATGCTTGCATTCTTGTTGCTTGCTTGCTAGCTGCATTTGCTTGCATCTTGCATGCTTGCTTGGCATGCTAGCTGTTTGCTTGCTTGCTTGCATGCTAGCTGTTTGCTTGCTTGCTAGCTGTTTGCATTCTTGCTTGCTAGCTAGCTGTTTGCTTGCTTGCTAGCTGTTTGCATCTTGCTAGCTGTTCATCTTTAGCAGCACTAATGTTTGCTTTAGCCTTTATAGCTGTTTGCTTGCTTGCATCTTAGCAGCGCTAATGTTGCATCTTGCTTACTTGCTGGCTGTTTGCATGCTTGCTGAATGCCTTCACTACTTACATGCTAACTGTTTGCTTCTTTGCTACATCTATTTGCATGCTTGCTTGCTGCTTCTAACTACTTTATAGCACTACTTGATAATAATTTGCATACAATATTTATTCTTTAGCAACAACCTTTGTTTACATCTTCTTGCTGCTAGCTGTTTTATTCTTATAAATATTTGCATGCTTACTTGCTATGTTTGCATGCTTGCTATATTTATGCTTGTACTATATTTACTGCTTTACTATAATAAGTGTTTGTGCTGCTGCCTATAGCATGCACAACTGCTAGTAGCTGTTTTATAACCTTTGCTAACTGTTTATGTAACACTAGTAACTGTTTATCTTGCTTCTTCTTGCTATCTTGCTACTATAAAATGTTTGTGCTGCTTGCCCAACTCTTTGCTACTAACTAATGTTTGCATGCTTGCTGCTGTTTGCGATCTTCACATGCTATATGTTTGATTCTTGCTGCTTGCTGTATTTACATGCTACTCTTTACAATGTTTACATTCTTCTTGCTAATATTTGCATAACTGTAATGTTTATAATATTTGCATGCTGTAACAACAGCTGTTTACTACTGCCTTTAATGTGCTAACTGTAAATGTAACTAACTTAACTAATGTTATCTTATACTGTTGCATGTATGTACGTCTTTAGCAGCTGTGGCTGTTTGCATGTAGCTGCTGCTAATGTTTGCATTCTTGCTAACTGGCTGTTGCATGCTACTTGTAACCATGCTAACCATGCTAATACATTCTTGCCTTGTAACTGTTTATGTAACTGCTAACTGTTTACCTTGCTAGCCTAAATGCTGCCTTGCTAATATTTGCTAACTGCTACATGTAGCACTGCTAATATTTACATCTTCTTACTGCAACTGTTGCTCTTGCTGTGTTACGTGCTAACCTGCTAACAATATTTGCGCTCTTAGCTTTGCAACTGTTGCCTGCTAATGGCTGTTTATATGCTTTAACACTGTATTTGCATCTTGCTTGCTAACAACTGTTGCATGCCTTCTTTAACTATTTAAATAACTTCTTCTTTAACAATATTTATGCTTGCTTCTCTTGCATGCTACTTGCTTGCTAACTGTTTGCATCTTGCTTGATATTTCCATCTTGCCTTGCTTGCTAATATTTTGCTATACTTCTTATCTTTGCTACTTTAATATTTGCATCTTCCCACTTCTTTATTTATTTGCATCTTATAACTATTTTGATAATACTGCTAACAGCTCTGTTCGTCTTCTGCTTTACTAGCTGTTTTTATTCTTATAATGTTTATCTTTAGCTACTAGCTGTTTATCTTGCTGCCTTCATTTGCATCTTGCTACTTCGTTTCACATGCTGCTACTAGCTGTTTACATATATGAAATGACTACTCTTGCCTTGCTTGCTTACTTATGCTAACTGTAACTAATGCATGCTTCTTCTTGTTCATCTTTAACTATTATTTGTTATCTTTTTAACAATGTTTTTAGCTATTTCTTTCTTTACATGCCTACTAAGTTGTTTGCATTCTTTACTGTAACTATTGTTTACATGCTTATAATATTTACATTCTTCAACTTGCTAATAATGTTTGAACATAATACTAGCATGTTTGTTCTTACTTTAGCTAGATAATGTTTGCATCTTTAGCTGCTAGCTGTTTGCATAGCAACTTGCTAACTGTTCATCGCCTTTGCTAACGAAGCTGTTTTGCATCTTTTGCTGCACTGCCTTTATAGCCTTTAACTTGCTATGCTAGCCTGCTTGTAATGTTGCATGCTTGCTTTATTCTTCAGCTGTTATGCTTGCTAACTGCTGTAACTGTTCTTAGCTACTTATCTGCCTTGCTAACTAATGTTGCATCTTGCTACAACAACAGCTGTTGCATCTTTGCTAATGTTGCAATAACAACACTAACAATATTTACGTCTTCTTTGCTATATTTTATAACATGCTTGCTTCCCAATGACACGTGCTAACGCTAATAACTGTTTATCTTACTGCTATTCTTGCATTCTTACTTGCTGTATTTATGCTTTGCTAATATTTACATCTTGCTAACAATGTTTACCCTTCTTACTACTAGCAGCAATGATTAGCTCTTACTGCATGCTTTGCTAGCTACTTCTTGAATCTTTAATACTTGCTGCATGCTAGCTGTTGCTAACTCAAATATTGCTTATATTTACATCTTACTGCTACTCTAATGACTGCATGCTACTATAACTGTTTGTCTTGCTAATGTTTACATTCTTACTGTAATAATGTTTGCATCTTCTGCTAACTGTTCATTCTTGCTTGCTACAACTGTTCATGCTAGCTGCTTGCTGCTAGCTGTTTGCTAGCTGCTGCATGCTAGCAACTAATTGTTTGCATTAACTTGCTTACTAATGTTGCATCTTTAATACTAACCAGCTGTTTCATGCGCTATATTTGCTAGCGCACATAACTGCTAGCTAATGTTTATGTATTAACAACTGCTGTAATGTTTGCATGCTTGCTTCTCACATGCTTGCATGCCAACTATTTGTTCTTCTTGCTGCTAACTGTTTATGCTAGCTGCTATAATATTTATTCTTACTGTAACTGTTTGCATGTATATGTTTATGCTTCTTTAACTAATGTTATACTTTAATAATAATGACTGTTTGCATGCTTTATACACATGTAGCTATTTGTATATTTATATAACTGTTTGCTGCCTTATGTATTTGCTTATGTATATATAATATTTATGTATACATAATAATTTATGCTTATTATTTGTCTGCTAACAATGTTTGCTCTTATATATTTACGTGCTGCTTTGCTAACTAGCTGTTTGCATGCTTGTAATGATGCTGCTGCTATATGTTTACATTCTGCTAATAGCTGTTTGCATGCTTGCTACTAATATTTGCTTGCTAACTTTTGCATCTTGCTGTATGACTATATATACATGCTATACTTATACAATATATACTAACTAATGTTTGTAACTGTTGCATTCTTGCTACTGTAACTAATTTATGCTTGCTGCTAGCTATTTGCATGCTTTGCTGTAATATGTTTACTGCTACTTGCTAATATTTATGCTACTGCTAACAACTGTTTACATGTACTTGCTAATGTTTATATACTACTAGTAACTGTTTGTGTCTTGCTATATTTAATGCTCTTGCTACTAATATTTACATCTTCTTGTCTTCATTTATCTTCTTCTTGCTATTTGCTATATTGCTGCATGCTAGCACTGACTACATCTTGCTATATATTTGCTTGCTATTTACTTGCAGCTGCTATACTAATGTACATGCTAACACAGCAACTGTACATGCTACCAACTGTTTATTCTTCCTTGCTAACAACTGTTTCGTCTTACTTCTTTGCTAACTATTTTATTCTACTAGACATGTTACATGCCTTACTAATATTTACCTCTTAACTTACTAATATTTATCTTTTTATATATTTATCTTCTTTATAATATTTATTAGCTGCTACTAATAAACTGTTTACATCTTCTTACTTGCTAATGTTTCTTGCTATAATAATTCATATGCTTCAGCCTGCTAACTATTATGCTTGCTACTAATGTTTGCATCTTACTAATAATAATTTATTTACATTTTATTAGAATGTTAATAATTTTATCTTATCAAATAAATGGTACATTCCTCAGTGCGTTATTTAATAGTGCATCCTAAGGCACTTAGAGAGGGAAGGGATTATATCTAGATGACAGAAGGTGTAGGTGTCTCCGAGTGTGATTGTCAGCTACTCCTGAAGTGTGAGGAGTTTGTTCCACCATTGGGAGCCGAACCGGCGGCAATTTTGACTGGGCTGGCGGGTACCACTTTCCTCAGTGTGGAGGCGATAGCCGTGGATGAGCGGTGCCCTTGGGTGTGGGACCTGATGTGCACGATGCTGGATTCCCCTCACGACCGAGCATCGCCATGTCTTGTAGCGAGTCGCCGGCTCAACTGGAAGCCATGAGCGGAGGAGCGAGTGGCGTGAGGAAGAAACAGGAGGTTGAACACCAATGAATGCGTACGTCTGAGGGGTTTATGTAGACGAACAGCCAGCGGCGGTTACCCCGATGTGTAGCCGCTGGGCGAGGCCATCCTGGAGATCAGGCATGAGCCAGGCCGGGCCGCCTTGATGTCAATTGGAGGCTGACGGGGTGTTGTCAGGATGCGCCAGAGGTTGTTGAGCTCTAGGAGGAGGATTTGTGTTGTCAACAAGTGATGATCACCTCGAGCGATCCCGAGGAGAAAACGCTCATCTTGCGAGGTTGATCAAGATCATCCACGTCTGCCAGACATCCCGAGATGCGTGCTACAATCATTGTGTGTAGATCTACATAGCAGCCAAGAGATATATAGGTATGACAGAGCCAAGTGACGGTGTATAGCCTAGGAGACCAAGAACAGAGCCCTAAGGAACAGTGGTGAGGAAAGCGAGTGGTGTTCTCGCCACGCCACCGTAAGCCTCCGGGCGCAATCAATTGAACCCCGCCCGAGTACAACCGAGAGAGAAGTGGAAGGAGAGTCTGATGGTTCCACATCGAAAGGCATATGTCTCCTAGAAGAGCAGAGGAGAGAGTGCTTAGCTGAGTGAGATGTCCGTGAGCGGGAGTGTGCTGAGTACGAGAGATAGCAGGAGGCTGGCCAGGTTTAACGTTCAAAGTTTTGGAAGAAAGAAGAGGATACTGGTCTATGTTGACATCGGAGGGTCCGGTTGTAGGTTTTTTCAGAAAGTGCAACTCTATTTCTCTTGAAGAACGAGGCGGCTCTCGGGATGAGTGTGTGGTGGTAAGGAGAGAGGTGCTCAGTGGTCTGGAAGGAGGAGAGGACAAGTCAAGCGACCAGCTGTCTGGGCAAGTTTCGTCTGGAGAGGAGAAGATCGGAAGCTGGGTAGGAACGTGTGAGCAGAACCAACAGTGATAAGTTTGACATGGCGAGATCAGTGTGTGACCTTCTTCAAAATGATTGGCGAATCATCTGAAGAAGGAAAGCAAAATTCAGGTAAGAACGCGATGTCAGAAAATGACCAAAATGAGGTGAAGAAAGTGCCGTCTGAAAGCAGTTTCTCCGACAAAACCGACGCCGGCCCTGTTGTGATATAATGAGTATCCCTTAAGCCGCTCTGATCAGAGGATATAGAGAGTCAGAGATGCGAAAGAGGAAAATCGAAAATGGAAGTCAACGAGAAAAAAAGTGAATGTACGTAGAAGGCGGCAGCACCATCAGAAATCGAAGTATTGTGGGAACGCGGAGTAGTCAGAAGAACAGCATCGATGAGGGGTCCTAGTGGTAGGGGAGATTGGTCAAAAGGAGGTGGGAAGAACGAGAGGAAGGTCCGAGACAGACGTGGGGAGGTTGCGTCGCCCGAGATTATTGAGGTGATCTGGAAGAATTTATCAGGCATCAGCTGGGCTCTCGAGGGAGCCTGGAGAGCGACTATGACTAGGATGACAGAGAGACATGCTGCTGCCTTTACTGTTTATGCTTATGTGTAGTTATTTACGACTGCTTGCTTGCTGGCCTAATGACATATCTTATTTTTAACATTCAATCATTGCGATCTTTATTATAACTCGTTTATCTTTCCCTTCAACTCATTCAATCTTCTTATTCTAATAAACCCCTCAGACATAAATATTATATTTATGAATCTTGCTGCTTGCTGCATGCTGCTGTTTGCTGCTACTTGCGTGCTGCTAGCTAGTATTTACATGCTGCTGCTGCTAATATTTATGCTTATATGTTTGCGTGAACCTTGCTTCTAACTGGAGCACAACTGTGCTTGCGTAGCACAACTGTAGCAATCTCGCCCCTTCTTGCTGCTACTAACTCTTTGCTGCTTGCTAACTGTTGCTTAACTGCTAATATTTGCATCTTTAACTTGCTAACTGTTTGCGTGTAACTGCTGAAGCAAGCTGTTTACTGCTGCTGCCTTGCATCTTTAGCTGCTTGCTAATATTTCTTCTTGCCTTCAGTAACTAGCAACACATGCTACTTACTGCCAATATTTGCATCTTCTACTATAACATGTTTGCATCTTGCTGCTGTTTATGCTGCTTGCTAATATTTGCATGCTTACAACTGCTAACAAACTGTTTATATATATATAATATTTGCATGTATATATATAATATTTAGCTAGCGCTTGTAGCTGTTTGCTCTTTGCTTACAAATCTTGCTACTTACTAATATTTATAATATTATATATTTGTTTGTCTTAATATTTAAATATTAATGTGATAAATATGTATTTAACTGACGGCTTTATCAAATGACTACAGTCATGTGTCTACATTCCTGCGACAATGGATGATCCCGGATCAGTACTACACCTGGCGATTCTGTAGCCGTGTCTACAACAGTGTGCTAGCCTGCATTCTTCTGCTAGCTAACTGTTTACACTTGCTGTATTTGCATGCTTCTGCTGCTTATGTGTTTATTCTTGCTTTGCTAATATTTAGCTGCTAACTTTGCATGTAGCACTTTGCTAATATTTGCTTCTTCTTTACATGCTATAATGTTTGCATCTTTACTTTTGTAATATTTACATGCTATATGTTTATTCTTACTTGCTGCATCTTGCTCTTAATAGCTGTTCTCCTATATACTAATATTTATATACTACTAATATTTGTCTTGCTTGCTAATATTTGCATGCTAGCTAACAACAATGTTTATGCTTAATATATTTATCTTTACTATATAATATTTATGCTACTATATATTTATATTTACTTTATACATACTATATATATATTTATATTTATATAATATTTGTATGCTATAATATTTGCATTCTTTACTTTAACTAATAATATTTACGTGCTACTGCTATAGCTATTCTTGCTAAGGTAATATTTACATGCTTAGCACTATATCTACATCTTGCTTACTAATATTTACATGCTTGCTATGTTTATGTTCTTCATAATAATTTACATCTTGCTAGAAATGTTTACATGCCTTTATATTTACATCTTTTGTATATTTGTTGCATGCTTAACTTTACTAACCTCTTATTTATATTTGATGCTTATGCTTGCTAGCTGTTTGCATTAGCCTTGCTAACTGGCTGTTTGTCTTCTTAGCAGCTATTTGCATTCTGCTGCTGGCTGTTTGCATGCTTGTAGCTGTTTGCATCTTGCTAGCTGTTTAATGCTTACAGCTTCTTCTTGCTATGTTAGCTACTTGCTTACATCTTTGCTGAATCTTGCTTCTTTGCTACATGTAGCTGTTTGCTAACCTTGCATGTAGCATTTAGCTGTTTGTCTTGCTTCTTGCTCTAGCTGTTATCTTATTTATGATAATGTTTGCTGCATCTTATGCTGCTTCTATGCAATCTTTGCTACTTGCTTTAGCTGCTAACTATTTGCATCTTGCTCTTCTTGCATTCTTGCTGCTAACTCAGTCTTTTATGTTGTCTTATGCTATGCTAATGTTTACAAATCTTAACATAACTGCATTCTTGCTAGACAGCTGTTTGCATCTTTGTGTTTGCATGCTTGCTAACTGTTTACTCTTTACTTGCTGCTGCTATTTATTTGCATAGCTTACTAACATTTGTTTTATCTTTAGCTATGTTGCATCTTGCAAATAACATAACTGTTGCATTCTTGCTTTAGCTGTAATGTTGCATCTTACTAATATTTGCATTCTTGCTTGTAACTGTTGCATAGCCTTTAACGAAGCTGTTTGCATGCTGCTACAGCATGTATTTAACTAGCGCTTTGCTTGAATCTTGCTATCTTCAGCTGTTGCTCTTTCTTTGCATGCTAATATTTTATTGTGGCTGTTTGTCTTTACTGCTGCTTCTAATATTTGCATGCTACTACTTGATAATGTTTGCATGCTGCCAATGACACATTCTTGCGCTTAGCAGCTGTTTGCTGCTTTAGCAGCTGCTGCTAGCTGTTTGCATCAGCGCTGCACTGCAACTATATTCTCTTGTAGCTGTTTACAATCTTAACTAATGTTTACATCTTGCTAACTGTTGCATTCTTGCTAGCTACAACTATTTGTTTGCATGCTTAACTTTGCAACTTCTACATATCGCTGCTTGCTTACTATGTTTACATTCTTGCTACTAATAGCTGTTTACGTAGCATACTGTATTTATACTAGCATTTGCATCTTGCTGCTGCTAGTATTTGTACTTACATAGTATACACGTAGCTGTTACGTGTACACTGCTATTTGTTTGCATGCTTGCTAACTATTTGCAGTGCTACTTGCTAGCTAACTGTTTTGCATGCCTTTGCTAACTGTTTACATGCTTGCTATGTATATACTATGTTTGCATGTATTTAGTAATGTTTTATAGCTTACTATATATTTATCTTGCTAGTAGCTGTTTATGCTTGCTAGCCCTGACACATGCTATACTACTGTATTTACATGCTTCTTGCTTGTGTATTTATGCTTTATACTATATAATGTGCTGTTTGCTGTATGCTATAGCTACTAGTATTTGCTGCTGCTAATATTTGCTAACTACATGCTATTTTGCTGCTAATATTTATGTACACACCTTGTGACTGCATGCTTGCTAATATTTGCATGCTTACTTCTTTAACTAACTGTTCTTGTAACTACACCTTGTTTATTCTTACTTGCTAGGTAGCTGTTTGCTGTTTATGCTTGCTAGCTGTTTGCTTGCTTGCTTATGACTACATGCTATGCATGTTTGCATGCTTGCTTGCTAGCAATGTTTGCATGCTATGCTTTGCTTGCTAGCTGCTTGCATGCTTGCTTGCTAGCTGTTTGCATGCTTTGCTACTGACAATAATTTATGCCACTTTATAGCTGTTTACATGCTATAGCTAATGTTTATTTACGACTACATTTAAAATGCAGCAGGCATTTTATCCAGAGCGACCTAAATTAGTGCATTCTACTATGACATCCAGTGCACTTTTCAAATAGTGCATCCTACTTAGGGAGTACAGTGAGAGATTGCTAACCTATCTAGGTATTCCTTAAAGAGGTGGGTTTCAGTGTCTCCGGAAGATGTGATTGGCCTCGCTGTCCTGGCGTCGTGAGAATTTGAGTAGATTTATTTTGACTAGACTGAGAAGCGGAAAACGCCACTCCTCAGTGGCTCAGGAGGCGAGGAGTGGATGAACACAGTGCCCTGACTATATCAAGCCTGGAAGTGAGTGCCGTTCCACAGCTCCATGGGGGGATCTGAGCTTCAACTAGGTAATGAAAAGAAACAGAAAATAACAAAAATAACACAGAAGGTTGCTCCTACGGCGTTCTGAGATGGTGAAGGGTTTAATAACGAACAGAAACCAACCAACAGCGGTTACGTATCCAGGCGGGGTGACAAGTGCGGATAGAGTTTAGCGCTCAGAGTGTTAGCAAGAGCATGAACCTACAAGAGATGACCACCTTGATCGTAGTTGTAAGTGTTGTCAGGATCGCCAAGGTTCTTGGCGCTCTGGAAGAATTTTGTGGAGATTACGTCCAACGCGATCTTTGAAGATTCGGGCGGTCTCCCGGGAGGAAGAGCGCTCTCTTGCTGAGATTCAGCTGAGTGATCCGTCATCCACTGTGTAGTGCAGTGCGACCCTGCCCTGAGAGGAGAGGTGGTGTGTTGTGTCATAGCTGTGATAAGAGAGACCGTGGCATGAGTATGACAGAACAAATGACTTTGGTGTAGCGAAGGCAGAGAGGAGCCAAAACACAGAGCCTGAGACGTGAGTGAAGTGAGGTGAAAATTCTCGCCACCCTGTCAGGGTAGGGCAATCCAAGGGTGGGCACGCGTAGGAATGAGGAGGATCTGATGATTCTGTCCTGAGGCGCGATATCTTGCAGGATGCGAGCTAGCGGTGTGCAGTGCTTTGCAGTGCCACGCCTGCATGAGCTGTTTGCTGGCGTGCTAGTCTCAGTTTGCATGACTTGTCTTGAACCCTGAGCTGGTGGATCAGTAGCTCGTTCAGCGAGCAGAAGCTGTTTGCGTGCTTGCTTGCTTGCTGGGGAGCTGTTTGGATGCAAAAGTCTTGCTTGCTGGCTGTTTCTTGCTTGCTGGCTAGCTGTTTGCATGCTTGCTTGCTGTTTGCATGCTTGATTGCTAGCTGTTTTGCATGCTTGCTTGCTAGGTAGCTGTTTGCATGCTTGCTTGCTGTTTGCATGCTTGTTAGCACTAGCTTTGTTTGCATGCTTGCTTGCTAGCTGTTTGCATGCTTGCATTCTTGCTTGCTTGCTTGCTAGCTGTTTGGCATGCTTGCATGCTTGCTTGCTTGCTTGAATGCTTGCTTGTAGCATGCTAGCTGTTTGCTTGCTTGCTAGCTGTTTGCATTCTTGCTTGCTAGCTAGCTGTTTGCATGCTTGCTTGCTTGCTTGCATGCTTGCTTGCTTGCTTGCTTGAATGCTTGCTTGCTTGCTTGCTTGCTTGCATGTTTGCTTGCTTGCTTGCATGCTTGCTTGCTTGCTAGCTGTTTGTTTGCTTGCTTGCTTCCTAGCTGTTTGCATGCTTGCTGCTTGCTTGCTTGAAGCTTGTTTGCTTGTTTGCTAGCTGTTTGCTTTGCTATGCTTGCATGCTTGCTTGCTTGCTTGAATGCTTGCTTTGCTAGCTGTTTGCATGCTTGCTTGCTTGCTAGCTGTTTGTTTGCTTGCTTGCATGCTTGCTTGCATGCTTGCTGCTGCTTTTGCATGCTTGCTTGCTGTTTGTTTGCTTGCTTGCTTGCTGCTAGCTGTTCTGCTTTGCATGCTTGCTTGCTTGCTAGCTGTTTGCATTGCTTGCTTGCTAGCTAGCTGTTTTGCTTGCTAGCTGTTTGCATTGCTTGCTTGCTAGCTGTTTGCATGCTTGCTTACTAGCTAGCTGTTTGCATGCTAGCTAGCTGTTTGCATTGCTTGCTAGCTGTTTGCATGCTTGCTTGCTAGCTAGCTAGCTGTTTGCATGCTTGCTTGCTTGCTAGCTGTTTGCATGCTTGCTTGCTTGGCTAGCTGTTTGCCTGCTTGCTTGCTAGCTGTTTGCATGCTTGTAGCTTGCATGCTTGCTTGCTTGCTAGCTGTTTGCATGCTTGCTTGCTTGCTAGCTGTTTGCATGCTTGCTGCTGTTTGCATGCTTAATAATGCTTGCTATGCATTTGCAGATGCTTTTGCAAAGCTGACTTACAGTCATGTGTGCATACATTCTGTTTGGGTGGTAGCTGTCGAACCCACTACCCTGGCATTACAAGCGCCATGCTCTACCAACTGAGCTTGCTAGCTAGCTGTTTGCATGCTTGCTTGCTTGCTAGCTGTTTGCATTCTTGCTTGCTGTTTGCTGTTTGCTTGCTTGCTAGCTGTTTGCATGCTTGCTTGCTTGCTAGCTGTTTGCATTCTTGCTTGCTTGCTAGCTGTTTGCTTGCTAGCTTTTTGCATGCTTGCTTGCTTGCTAGCTGTTTGCTTGCTTGCTTGCATGCTTGCTAGCTGTTTGCATGCTTGCTTACTTGCTAGCTGTTTGCATGCTTGCTAGCTGTTTGCATTCTTGCTTGCTTGCTAGCTGTTTGCATGCTTGCTTGCTAGCTAGCTGTTTGCCTGCTTGCTTGCTAGCTGTTTGCATGCTTGCTTGCTAGCTAGCTGTTTGCATGCTTGCTTGCTAGCTGTTTGCATGCTTGCTTGCTAGCTAGCTGTTTGCATGCTTGCTTGCTGTTTGCATGCTTGCTTGCTTGCTAGCTGTTTGCATGCTTGCTTGCTTGCTTGCTAGCTGTTTGCTTGATTGCTTGCTTGCATGCTTGCTTGCTTGCTAGCTGTTTGCATGCTTGCTTACTTGCTAGCTGTTTGCATGCTTGCTAGCTGTTTGCATTCTTGCTTGCTAGCTAGCTGTTTGCGTGCTTGCTTGCTTGCTAGCTGTTTGCATTCTTGCTTGCTAGGTAGCTGTTTGCATGCTTGCTTGCTAGCTGTTTGCATGCTTGCTTGCTAGCTGTTTGCATGCTTGCTTGCTGTTTGCATGCTTGCTTGCTAGCTGTTTGCATGCTTGCTTGCTAGGAAGCTGTTTGCATGCTTGCTTGCTGTTTGCATGCTTGCTTGCTAGCTGTTTGCATGCTTGCTTACTAGCTAGCTGTTTGCATGCTTGCTTGCTGTTTGCTTGCATGCTTGCTAGCTGTTTGCATTCTTGCTTGCTAGCTAGCTGTTTGCATGCTTGCTTGCTTGCTAGCTGTTTGCATGCTTGCTTGCTAGCTGTTTGCATGCTTGCTAGCTGTTTGCATGCTTGCTTGCTGATAGCTGTTTGCATGCTTGCTTGCTTGCTTGCTAGCTGTTTTTCTTGCTTGCTTGCTTGCATGCTTGCTTGCTTGCTTGAGCTGTTTGCTTGCTTGCTATGCTGTTTGCATTCATGCTTGCTTACTTGCTAGCTGTTTGCATGCTTGCTAGCTGTTTGCATTCTTGCTTGCTAGCTAGCTGTTTGCATGCTTGCTTGCTAGCTAGCTGTTTGCATGCTTGCTTGCTAGCTATTTGCATGCTTGCTTGTTAGCTAGCTGTTTGCCTGCTTGCTTGCTAGCTGTTTGCATTCTTGCTTGCTAGCTGCTGTTTTGCTTGCTTGCTGTTTGCATGCTTGCTTGCTAGCTGTTTGCATGCTTGCTTGCTTGCTTGCTAGCTGTTTGCTGTTTGCATGCTTGCTTGCTTGCATGCTTGCTAGCTGTTTGCATTCTTGCTTGCTGTTTGCATGCTTGCTTTAGCTGCTGTTTGCATGCTTGCTTGCTGTTTGCATGCTTGATTGCTTGCTAGCTGTTTGCATGCTTGCTTGCTTGCTTGCTAGCTGTTTGCTTGCTTGCTTGCATGCTTGCTTGCTTGCTAGCTGTTTGCATGCTTGCTTACTTGCTAGCTGTTTGCATGCTTGCTAGCTGTTTGCATTCTTGCTTGCTAGCTAGCTGTTTGCGTGCTTGCTTGCTTGCTAGCTGTTTGCATTCTTGCTTGCTAGCTAGCTGTTTGCATGCTTGCTTGCTAGCTGTTTGCATGCTTGCTTGCTGTTTGCATGCTTGCTTGCTTGCTAGCTGTTTGCATGCTTGCTTGCTTGCTAGCTGTTTGCATGCTTGCTTGCTAGCTGTTTGCATGCTTGCTTGCTAGCTAGCTGTTTGCTTGCTTGCTTGCTTGCTTGCTAGCTGTTTGCATTCTTGCTTGCTAGCTAGCTGTTTGCATGCTTGCTTGCTAGCTGTTTGCATGCTTGCTTGCTGTTTGCATGCTTGCTTGCTAGCTGTTTGCATGCTTGCTTGCTAGCAAGCTGTTTGCATGCTTGCTTGCTTGCTTGCTAGCTGTTTGCTTGCTTGCTTGCTTGCTTGCTTGCATGCTTGCTTGCTTGCTAGCTGTTTGCATTCTTGCTTGCTAGCTAGCTGTTTGCATGCTTGCTTGCTTGCTTGCTTGCTTGCTAGCTGTTTGCATGCTTGCTTGCTTGCTTGCTAGCAAGCTGTTTGCATGCTTGCTTGCTAGCTGTCTGCTTGCTTGCTTGCATGCTTGCTTGCTTGCATGCTTGCTTGCTTGCTGTTTGCATTCTTGCTTGCTTGCTAGCTGTTTGCATGCTTGCTTGCTAGCTAGCTGTTTGCATGCTTGCTTGCTAGCTGTTTGCATGCTTGCTTGCTAGCTAGCTGTTTGCATGCTTGCTTGCTGTTTGCATGCTTGCTTGCTTGCTAGCTGTTTGTTTGCTTGCTTGCTTGCTAGCTGTTTGCTTGCTTGCTTGCATGCTTGCTTGCTTGCTAGCTGTTTGCATGCTTGCTTACTTGCTAGCTGTTTGCATGCTTGCTAGCTGTTTGCATTCTTGCTTGCTAGCTAGCTGTTTGCATGCTTGCTTACTTGCTAGCTGTTTGCATGCTTGCTTGCTGTTTGCATGCTTGCTTGCTTGCTTGCTTGCTGATTGCTTGCTTGCTTGAATGCTTGCTTGCTTGCTTGCATGCTAGCTGTTTGCTTGCTTGCTTGCTAGCTGTTTGCATGCTTGCTTGCTAGCTAGCTGTTTGCCTGCTTGCTTGCTAGCTGTTTGCATGCTTGCTTGCTAGCTAGCTGTTTGCATGCTTGCTTGCTAGCTGTTTGCATGCTTGCTTGCTAGCTAGCTGTTTGCATGCTTGCTTGCTGTTTGCATGCTTGCTTGCTTGCTAGCTGTTTGCTTGCTTGCTTGCATGCTTGCTTGCTCGCTAGCTGTTTGCATGCTTGCTTACTTGCTAGCTGTTTGCATGCTTGCTAGCTGTTTGCATTCTTGCTTGCTAGCTAGCTGTTTGCGTGCTTGCTTGCTTGCTAGCTGTTTGCATTCTTGCTTGCTAGCTAGCTGTTTGCATGCTTGCTTGCTAGCTGTTTGCATGCTTGCTTGCTGTTTGCTTGCTTGCTTGCTAGCTGTTTTGCTTGCTTGCTTGCTTGCTAGCTGTTTGCATTCTTGCTTGCTAGCTGCTGTTTGCATGCTTTGCTAGCTGTTTTGCTTGCTTGCTGTTTGCATGCTTGCTTGCTAGCTGTTTGCATGCTTGCTTGCTAGCAAGCTGTTTGCATGCTTGCTTGCTTGCTTGCTAGCTGTTTGCTTGCTTGCTTGCTTGCATGCTTGCTTGCTTGCTAGCTGTTTGCATTCTTGCTTGCTAGCTAGCTGTTTGCATGCTTGCTTGCTTGCTTGCTTGCTTGCTTGCTAGCTGTTTGCATGCTTGCTTGCTTGCTAGCAAGCTGTTTGCATGCTTGCTTGCTTGCTTGCTAGCTGTTTGCTTGCTTGCTTGCATGCTTGCTTGCTTGCATGCTTGCTTGCTTGCTGTTTGCATTCTTGCTTGCTTGCTAGCTGTTTGCATGCTTGCTTGCTAGCTAGCTGTTTGCATGCTTGCTTGCTAGCTGTTTGCATGCTTGCTTGCTAGCTAGCTGTTTGCATGCTTGCTTGCTGTTTGCATGCTTGCTTGCTTGCTAGCTGTTTGCATGCTTGCTTGCTTGCTTGCTAGCTGTTTGCTTGCTTGCTTGCATGCTTGCTTGCTTGCTAGCTGTTTGCATGCTTGCTTACTTGCTAGCTGTTTGCATGCTTGCTAGCTGTTTGCATTCTTGCTTGCTAGCTAGCTGTTTGCATGCTTGCTTACTTGCTAGCTGTTTGCATTCTTGCTTGCTAGCTGTTTGCATGCTTGCTTGCTGTTTGCATGCTTGCTTGCTTGCTTGCTAGCTGATTGCTTGCTTGCTTGAATGCTTGCTTGCTTGCTTGCTTGCATGCTAGCTGTTTGCTTGCTTGCTTGCTAGCTGTTTGCATGCTTGCTTGCTAGCTAGCTGTTTGCCTGCTTGCTAGCTAGCTGTTTGCATGCTTGCTTGCTAGCTAGCTGTTTGCATGCTTGCTTGCTAGCTGTTTGCATGCTTGCTTGCTAGCTAGCTGTTTGCATGCTTGCTTGCTGTTTGCATGCTTGCTTGCTTGCTAGCTGTTTGCTTGCTTGCTTGCATGCTTGCTTGCTTGCTAGCTGTTTGCATGCTTGCTTACTTGCTAGCTGTTTGCATGCTTGCTAGCTGTTTGCATTCTTGCTTGCTAGCTAGCTTTTTGCATGCTTGCTTGCTTGCTAGCTGTTTGCATGCTTGCTTGCTTGCTTGCTAGCTGTTTGCTTGCTTGCTTGCTAGCTGATTGCTTGCTTGCTTGAATGCTTGCTTGCTTGCTTGCTTGCATGCTAGCTGTTTGCTTGCTTGCTTGCTAGCTGTTTGCATGCTTGCTTGCTAGCTAGCTGTTTGCCTGCTTGCTTGCTAGCTGTTTGCATGCTTGCTTGCTAGCTAGCTGTTTGCATGCTTGCTTGCTGTTTGCATGCTTGCTTGCTAGCTAGCTGTTTGCATGCTTGCTTGCTGTTTGCATGCTTGCTTGCTTGCTAGCTGTTTGCTTGCTTGCTTGCATGCTTGCTTGCTTGCTAGCTGTTTGCATGCTTGCTTACTTGCTAGCTGTTTGCATGCTTGCTAGCTGTTTGCATTCTTGCTTGCTAGCTAGCTGTTTGCATGCTTGCTTGCTTGCTAGCTGTTTGCATGCTTGCTTGCTTGCTTGCTAGCTGTTTGCATGCTTGCTTGCTTGCTAGCTGTTTGCATGCTTGCTTGCTTGCTTGCTAGCTGTTTGCATGCTTCCTTGCTTGCTAGCTGTTTACTTGCTTGCTAGCTGTTTGCATGCTTGCTTGCTTGCTAGCTGTTTGCATGCTTCCTTGCTTGCTAGCTGTTTGCATGCATGCTTGCTTGCTAGCTGTTTGCATGCTAGCTGTTTGCTTGCTAGCTGTTTGCATGCTTGCTTGCTTGCTAGCTGTTTGCATGCTTGCTAGCTGTTTGCATGCTTCCTTGCTTGCTAGCTGTTTGCATGCTTGCTTGCTTGCTAGCTGTTTGCATGCTAGCTGTTTGCTTGCTAGCTGTTTGCATGCTTGCTTGCTTGCTTGCTAGCTGTTTGCTTGCTTGCTTGCTAGCTGTTTGCATGCTTGCTTGCTTGCTAGCTGTTTGCATGCTTGCTTGCTTGCTAGCTGTTTGCTTGTTGCTTACTTGCTTGCTTGAATGCTTGCTTGCGTGCTAGCTGCATTTGCTAGCTGTTTGCTTGCATGCTTGCTAGCTGTTTGCATGCTTGCTTGCTTGCTAGCTGTTTGCTTGCTGGCTTGCTTGCTTGCTTGCTTGAATGCTTGCTTGCGTGCTAGCTTGCATGCTTGCTAGCTGTTTTTGCTTGCTTGCTAGCTGTTTGCATGCTTGCATGCTTGCTGCTTGCTTGCTTGCTAGCTGTTTGCTTGCTTGCTTGCATGCTTGCTTGCTTGCTTGCATGCTAGCTGTTTGCTTGCTTGCTAGCTGTTTGCATTCTTGCTTGCTAGCTAGCTGTTTGCATGCTTGCTTGCTAGCTGTTTGCCTGCTTGCTAGCTGTTTGCATGCTTGCTTGCTTGCTAGCTGTTTGCATGCTTGCTTGCTTGCTAGCTGTTTGCATGCTTGCTTGCTTGCTAGCTGTTTGCTTGCTGGCTTGCTTGCTTGCTTGAATGCTTGCTTGCGTGCTAGCTTGCATGCTTGCTAGCTGTTTGCTTGCTTGCTTGCTAGCTGTTTGCATGCTTGCATGCTTGCTTGCTTGCTTGCTTGCTAGCTGTTTGCTTGCTTGCTTGCATGCTTGCTTGCATGCTAGCTGTTTGCTTGCTTGCTAGCTGTTTGCATGCTTGCTTGCTAGCTAGCTGTTTGCATGCTTGCTTGCTAGCTGTTTGCCTGCTTGCTAGCTGTTTGCATGCTTGCTTGCTTGCTAGCTGTTTGCATGCTTGCTTGCTTGCTTGCTAGCTGTTTGCTTGCTTGCTTGCTGTTTGCTTGCTTGCTAGCTGTTTGCCTGCTTGCTAGCTGTTTGCATGCTTGCTTGCTTGCTAGCTGTTTGCATGCTTGCTTGCTTGCTTGCTAGCTGTTTTTGCTTGCTTGCTGTTTGCAATCTTGCTTGCTAGCTGCTGTTTGCATGCTTGCTTGCTTGCTAGCTGTTTGCATGCTTGCATGCTTGCTTGAATGCTTGCTTGCTTGCTTGCTAGCTGTTTGCTTGCTAGCTGTTTGCATGCTTGCTTGCTTGCTTGCTAGCTGTTTGCTTGCTTGCTTACTAGCTGTTTGCATGATTGCTTGCTTGCTAGCTGTTTGCTAGCTGTTTGCTTGCTTGCTAGCTGTTTGCATGCTTGCTTGCTTGCTAGCTGTTTGCTTGCTGGCTTGCTTGCTTGCTTGCTTGCTTGCTTGAATGCTTGCTTGCTTGCTTGCTAGCTGTTTGCTTGCTTGCTTGCTTGCTTGCTTGAATGCTTGCTTGCTTGCTTGCTAGCTGTTTGCTAGCTGTTTGCTTGCTTGCTAGCTGTTTGCATGCTTGCTTGCTTGCTAGCTGTTTGCTTGCTGGCTTGCTTGCTTGCTTGCTTGCTTGCTTGAATGCTTGCTTGCTTGCTTGCTAGCTGTTTGCTTGCTTGCTTGCTAGCTGTTTGCATGCTTGCATGCTTGCATGCTTGCTTGCTTGCTTGCTTGCTAGCTGTTTGCTTGCTTGCTTGCATGCTTGCTTGCTTGCTTGAATGCTTGCTAGCTGTTTGCTTGCTGGCTTGCTTGCTTGCTTGAATGCTTGCTTGCGTGCTTGCTTGCTTGTTTGCTTGCTAGCTGTTTGCTTGCTTGCTTGCTAGCTGTTTGCTTGCTTGCGTGCATGCTTGCTTGCTTGCTTGAATGCTTGCTTGCTTGCTTGCTTCCATGCTAGCTGTTTGCTTGCTAGCTGTTTGCATGCTTGCTTGCTAGCTGTTTGATTGCTTGCTTGCTAGCTGTTTGCATGCTAGCTGTTTGCTTGCTAGCTGTTTGCATGCTTGCTTGCTTGCTTGCTAGCTGTTTGCTTGCTTGCTTGCTAGCTGTTTGCATCCTTGCTTGCTAGCTGTTTGCATGCTTGCTTGCTTGCTAGCTGTTTGCTTGCTGGCTTGCTTGCTTGCTTGAATGCTTGCTTGCGTGCTAGCTTGCATGCTTGCTAGCTGTTTGCTTGCATGCCTGCTAGCTGTTTGCATGCTTGCTTGCTTGCTAGCTGTTTGCTTGCTGGCTTGCTTGCTGGCTTGAATGCTTGCTTGCGTGCTAGCTGTTTGCTTGCTAGCTGTTTGCATGCTTGCTTGCTTGCTAGCTGTTTGCATGCTTGCTTGCTTGCTTGCTAGCTGTTTGCTTGCTTGCTTGCTGTTTGCATTCTTGCTTGCTAGCTAGCTGTTTGCATGCTTGCTTGCTAGCTGTTTGCATGCTTGCTTGCTTGCTAGCTGTTTGCATGCTTGCTTGCTTGCTAGCTGTTTGCATGCTTGCTTGCTTGCTAGCTGTTTGCATGCTTGCTTGCTTGCTACCTGTTTGCTTGCTGGCTTGCTTGCTTGCTTGAATGCTTGCTTGCTTGCTTGCTAGCTGTTTGCATGCTTGCATGCTTGCTTGCTTGCTTGCTTACTAGCTGTTTGTTTGCTTGCTTGTATGCTTGCTTGCTTGCTTGCATGCTTGCTTGCTTGCTTGAATGCTTGCTAGCTGTTTGCTTGCTGGCTTGCTTGCTTGAATGCTTGCTTGCGTGCTTGCGTGCATGCTTGCTTGCTTGCTTGAATGCTTGCTTGCTTGCATGCTAGCTGTTTGCATGCTAGCAGTTTGCATGCTTGCTTGCTTGCTTGCTAGCTGTTTGCTTGCTTGCTTGCTAGCTGTTTGCATGCTTGCTTGCTTGCTAGCTGTTTGCTTGCTGGCTTGCATGCTTGCTTGCTTGCTAGCTGTTTGCATGCTTGCTTACTTGCTAGCTGTTTGCATGCTTGCTAGCTGTTTGCATTCTTGCTTGCTAGCTAGCTGTTTGCATGCTTGCTTACTTGCTAGCTGTTTGCATGCTTGCTTGCTGTTTGCATGCTTGCTTGCTTGCTTGCTTGCTGATTGCTTGCTTGCTTGAATGCTTGCTTGCTTGCTTGCTTGCATGCTAGCTGTTTGCTTGCTTGCTTGCTAGCTGTTTGCATGCTTGCTTGCTAGCTAGCTGTTTGCCTGCTTGCTTGCTAACTGTTTGCATGCTTGCTTGCTAGCTAGCTGTTTGCATGCTTGCTTGCTAGCTGTTTGCATGCTTGCTTGCTAGCTAGCTGTTTGCATGCTTGCTTGCTGTTTGCATGCTTGCTTGCTTGCTAGCTGTTTGCTTGCTTGCTTGCATGCTTGCTTGCTTGCTAGCTGTTTGCATGCTTGCTTACTTGCTAGCTGTTTGCATGCTTGCTAGCTGTTTGCATTCTTGCTTGCTAGCTAGCTGTTTGCGTGCTTGCTTGCTTGCTAGCTGTTTGCATTCTTGCTTGCTAGCTAGCTGTTTGCATGCTTGCTTGCTAGCTGTTTGCATGCTTGCTTGCTGTTTGCATGCTTGCTTGCTTGCTAGCTGTTTGCATGCTTGCTTGCTTGCTAGCTGTTTGCATGCTTGCTTGCTAGCTGTTTGCATGCTTGCTTGCTAGCTAGCTGTTTGCTTGCTTGCTTGCTAGCTGTTTGCATTCTTGCTTGCTAGCTAGCTGTTTGCATGCTTGCTTGCTAGCTGTTTGCATGCTTGCTTGCTGTTTGCATGCTTGCTTGCTAGCTGTTTGCATGCTTGCTTGCTAGCAAGCTGTTTGCATGCTTGCTTGCTTGCTTGCTAGCTGTTTGCTTGCTTGCTTGCTTGCATGCTTGCTTGCTTGCTAGCTGTTTGCATTCTTGCTTGCTAGCTAGCTGTTTGCATGCTTGCTTGCTTGCTTGCTTGCTTGCTTGCTAGCTGTTTGCATGCTTGCTTGCTTGCTTGCTAGCAAGCTGTTTGCATGCTTGCTTGCTTGCTTGCTAGCTGTTTGCTTGCTTGCTTGCATGCTTGCTTGCTTGCATGCTTGCTTGCTTGCTGTTTGCATTCTTGCTTGCTTGCTAGCTGTTTGCATGCTTGCTTGCTAGCTAGCTGTTTGCATGCTTGCTTGCTAGCTGTTTGCATGCTTGCTTGCTAGCTAGCTGTTTGCATGCTTGCTTGCTGTTTGCATGCTTGCTTGCTTGCTAGCTGTTTGCATGCTTGCTTGCTTGCTTGCTAGCTGTTTGCTTGCTTGCTTGCATGCTTGCTTGCTTGCTAGCTGTTTGCATGCTTGCTTACTTGCTAGCTGTTTGCATGCTTGCTAGCTGTTTGCATTCTTGCTTGCTAGCTAGCTGTTTGCATGCTTGCTTACTTGCTAGCTGTTTGCATTCTTGCTTGCTAGCTGTTTGCATGCTTGCTTGCTGTTTGCATGCTTGCTTGCTTGCTTGCTAGCTGATTGCTTGCTTGCTTGAATGCTTGCTTGCTTGCTTGCTTGCATGCTAGCTGTTTGCTTGCTTGCTTGCTAGCTGTTTGCATGCTTGCTTGCTAGCTAGCTGTTTGCCTGCTTGCTAGCTAGCTGTTTGCATGCTTGCTTGCTAGCTAGCTGTTTGCATGCTTGCTTGCTAGCTGTTTGCATGCTTGCTTGCTAGCTAGCTGTTTGCATGCTTGCTTGCTGTTTGCATGCTTGCTTGCTTGCTAGCTGTTTGCTTGCTTGCTTGCATGCTTGCTTGCTTGCTAGCTGTTTGCATGCTTGCTTACTTGCTAGCTGTTTGCATGCTTGCTAGCTGTTTGCATTCTTGCTTGCTAGCTAGCTTTTTGCATGCTTGCTTGCTTGCTAGCTGTTTGCATGCTTGCTTGCTAGCTGTTTGCTTGCTTGCTTGCTAGCTGATTGCTTGCTTGCTTGAATGCTTGCTTGCTTGCTTGCTTGCATGCTAGCTGTTTGCTTGCTTGCTTGCTAGCTGTTTGCATGCTTGCTTGCTAGCTAGCTGTTTGCCTGCTTGCTTGCTAGCTGTTTGCATGCTTGCTTGCTAGCTAGCTGTTTGCATGCTTGCTTGCTGTTTGCATGCTTGCTTGCTAGCTAGCTGTTTGCATGCTTGCTTGCTGTTTGCATGCTTGCTTGCTTGCTAGCTGTTTGCTTGCTTGCTTGCATGCTTGCTTGCTTGCTAGCTGTTTGCATGCTTGCTTACTTGCTAGCTGTTTGCATGCTTGCTAGCTGTTTGCATTCTTGCTTGCTAGCTAGCTGTTTGCATGCTTGCTTGCTTGCTAGCTGTTTGCATGCTTGCTTGCTTGCTTGCTAGCTGTTTGCTTGCTTGCTTGCTAGCTGTTTGCATGCTTGCTTGATTGCTAGCTTTTGCTTGCTGGCTTGCTTGCTTGCTTGAATGCTTGCTTGCGTGCTAGCTGTTTGCATGCTTGCTAGCTGTTTGCATGCTTCCTTGCTTGCTAGCTGTTTACTTGCTTGCTAGCTGTTTGCATGCTTGCTTGCTTGCTAGCTGTTTGCATGCTTCCTTGCTTGCTAGCTGTTTGCATGCATGCTTGCTTGCTAGCTGTTTGCATGCTAGCTGTTTGCTTGCTAGCTGTTTGCATGCTTGCTTGCTTGCTAGCTGTTTGCATGCTTGCTAGCTGTTTGCATGCTTCCTTGCTTGCTAGCTGTTTGCATGCTTGCTTGCTTGCTAGCTGTTTGCATGCTAGCTGTTTGCTTGCTAGCTGTTTGCATGCTTGCTTGCTTGCTTGCTAGCTGTTTGCTTGCTTGCTTGCTAGCTGTTTGCATGCTTGCTTGCTTGCTAGCTGTTTGCATGCTTGCTTGCTTGCTAGCTGTTTGCTTGTTGGCTTACTTGCTTGCTTGAATGCTTGCTTGCGTGCTAGCTTGCATGCTTGCTAGCTGTTTGCTTGCATGCTTGCTAGCTGTTTGCATGCTTGCTTGCTTGCTAGCTGTTTGCTTGCTGGCTTGCTTGCTTGCTTGCTTGAATGCTTGCTTGCGTGCTAGCTTGCATGCTTGCTAGCTGTTTGCTTGCTTGCTTGCTAGCTGTTTGCATGCTTGCATGCTTGCTTGCTTGCTTGCTTGCTAGCTGTTTGCTTGCTTGCTTGCTTGCTTGCTAGCTGTTTGCATTCTTGCTTGCTAGCTAGCTGTTTGCATGCTTGCTTGCTAGCTGTTTGCCTGCTTGCTAGCTGTTTGCATGCTTGCTTGCTTGCTAGCTGTTTGCATGCTTGCTTGCTTGCTAGCTGTTTGCTTGCTGGCTTGCTTGCTTGCTTGAATGCTTGCTTGCGTGCTAGCTTGCATGCTTGCTAGCTGTTTGCTTGCTTGCTTGCTAGCTGTTTGCATGCTTGCATGCTTGCTTGCTTGCTTGCTTGCTAGCTGTTTGCTTGCTTGCTTGCATGCTTGCTTGCATGCTAGCTGTTTGCTTGCTTGCTAGCTGTTTGCATGCTTGCTTGCTAGCTAGCTGTTTGCATGCTTGCTTGCTAGCTGTTTGCCTGCTTGCTAGCTGTTTGCATGCTTGCTTGCTTGCTAGCTGTTTGCATGCTTGCTTGCTTGCTTGCTAGCTGTTTGCTTGCTTGCTTGCTGTTTGCTTGCTTGCTAGCTGTTTGCCTGCTTGCTAGCTGTTTGCATGCTTGCTTGCTTGCTAGCTGTTTGCATGCTTGCTTGCTTGCTTGCTAGCTGTTTGCTTGCTTGCTTGCTGTTTGCAATCTTGCTTGCTAGCTAGCTGTTTGCATGCTTGCTTGCTTGCTAGCTGTTTGCATGCTTGCATGCTTGCTTGAATGCTTGCTTGCTTGCTTGCTAGCTGTTTGCTTGCTAGCTGTTTGCATGCTTGCTTGCTTGCTTGCTAGCTGTTTGCTTGCTTGCTTACTAGCTGTTTGCATGATTGCTTGCTTGCTAGCTGTTTGCTAGCTGTTTGCTTGCTTGCTAGCTGTTTGCATGCTTGCTTGCTTGCTAGCTGTTTGCTTGCTGGCTTGCTTGCTTGCTTGCTTGCTTGAATGCTTGCTTGCTTGCTTGCTAGCTGTTTGCTTGCTTGCTTGCTAGCTGTTTGCATGCTTGCATGCTTGCATGCTTGCTTGCTTGCTTGCTTGCTAGCTGTTTGCTTGCTTGCTTGCATGCTTGCTTGCTTGCTTGAATGCTTGCTAGCTGTTTGCTTGCTGGCTTGCTTGCTTGCTTGAATGCTTGCTTGCGTGCTTGCTTGCTTGTTTGCTTGCTAGCTGTTTGCTTGCTTGCTTGCTAGCTGTTTGCTTGCTTGCGTGCATGCTTGCTTGCTTGCTTGAATGCTTGCTTGCTTGCTTGCTTCCATGCTAGCTGTTTGCTTGCTAGCTGTTTGCATGCTTGCTTGCTAGCTGTTTGATTGCTTGCTTGCTAGCTGTTTGCATGCTAGCTGTTTGCTTGCTAGCTGTTTGCATGCTTGCTTGCTTGCTTGCTAGCTGTTTGCTTGCTTGCTTGCTAGCTGTTTGCATCCTTGCTTGCTAGCTGTTTGCATGCTTGCTTGCTTGCTAGCTGTTTGCTTGCTGGCTTGCTTGCTTGCTTGAATGCTTGCTTGCGTGCTAGCTTGCATGCTTGCTAGCTGTTTGCTTGCATGCCTGCTAGCTGTTTGCATGCTTGCTTGCTTGCTAGCTGTTTGCTTGCTGGCTTGCTTGCTGGCTTGAATGCTTGCTTGCGTGCTAGCTTGCATGCTTGCTAGCTGTTTGCTTGCTTGCTTGCTAGCTGTTTGCATGCTTGCATGCTTGCTTGCTTGCTTGCTTGCTAGCTGTTTGCTTGCTTGCTTGCTTGCTTGCTTGCATGCTAGCTGTTTGCTTGCTAGCTGTTTGCATGCTTGCTTGCTTGCTAGCTGTTTGCATGCTTGCTTGCTTGCTTGCTAGCTGTTTGCTTGCTTGCTTGCTGTTTGCATTCTTGCTTGCTAGCTAGCTGTTTGCATGCTTGCTTGCTAGCTGTTTGCATGCTTGCTTGCTTGCTAGCTGTTTGCATGCTTGCTTGCTTGCTAGCTGTTTGCATGCTTGCTTGCTTGCTAGCTGTTTGCATGCTTGCTTGCTTGCTACCTGTTTGCTTGCTGGCTTGCTTGCTTGCTTGAATGCTTGCTTGCTTGCTTGCTAGCTGTTTGCATGCTTGCATGCTTGCTTGCTTGCTTGCTTACTAGCTGTTTGTTTGCTTGCTTGTATGCTTGCTTGCTTGCTTGCATGCTTGCTTGCTTGCTTGAATGCTTGCTAGCTGTTTGCTTGCTGGCTTGCTTGCTTGAATGCTTGCTTGCGTGCTTGCGTGCATGCTTGCTTGCTTGCTTGAATGCTTGCTTGCTTGCATGCTAGCTGTTTGCATGCTAGCAGTTTGCATGCTTGCTTGCTTGCTTGCTAGCTGTTTGCTTGCTTGCTTGCTAGCTGTTTGCATGCTTGCTTGCTTGCTAGCTGTTTGCTTGCTGGCTTGCTTGCTTGCTTGAATGCTTACTTGCGTGCTTGCTTGCTTGCTAGCTGTTTGCTTGCTTGCTTGCTTGCTTGAATGCTAGCTGTTTGCTTGCTAGCTGTTTGCATGCTTGCTTGCTAGCTAGCTGTTTGCATGCTTGCTTGCTGTTTGCATGCTTGCTTGCTTGCTAGCTGTTTGCTTGCTTGCTTGCATGCTTGCTTGCTTGCTAGCTGTTTGCATGCTTGCTTACTTGCTAGCTGTTTGCATGCTTGCTAGCTGTTTGCATTGTTGCTTGCTAGCTAGCTGTTTGCATGCTTGCTTGCTTGCTAGCTGTTTGCATGCTTGCTTGCTTGCTTGCTAGCTGTTTGCTTGCTTGCTTGCTAGCTGTTTGCATGCTTGCTTGATTGCTAGCTGTTTGCTTGCTGGCTTGCTTGCTTGAATGCTTGCTTGCGTGCTAGCTGTTTGCATGCTTGCTAGCTGTTTGCATGCTTCCTTGCTTGCTAGCTGTTTACTTGCTTGCTAGCTGTTTGCATGCTTGCTTGCTTGCTAGCTGTTTGCATGCTTCCTTGCTTGCTAGCTGTTTGCATGCATGCTTGCTTGCTAGCTGTTTGCATGCTAGCTGTTTGCTTGCTAGCTGTTTGCATGCTTGCTTGCTTGCTAGCTGTTTGCATGCTTGCTAGCTGTTTGCATGCTTCCTTGCTTGCTAGCTGTTTGCATGCTTGCTTGCTTGCTAGCTGTTTGCATGCTAGCTGTTTGCTTGCTAGCTGTTTGCATGCTTGCTTGCTTGCTTGCTAGCTGTTTGCTTGCTTGCTTGCTAGCTGTTTGCATGCTTGCTTGCTTGCTAGCTGTTTGCATGCTTGCTTGCTTGCTAGCTGTTTGCTTGTTGGCTTACTTGCTTGCTTGAATGCTTGCTTGCGTGCTAGCTTGCATGCTTGCTAGCTGTTTGCTTGCATGCTTGCTAGCTGTTTGCATGCTTGCTTGCTTGCTAGCTGTTTGCTTGCTGGCTTGCTTGCTTGCTTGAATGCTTGCTTGCGTGCTAGCTTGCATGCTTGCTAGCTGTTTGCTTGCTTGCTTGCTAGCTGTTTGCATGCTTGCATGCTTGCTTGCTTGCTTGCTTGCTAGCTGTTTGCTTGCTTGCTTGCATGCTTGCTTGCTTGCTTGCATGCTAGCTGTTTGCTTGCTTGCTAGCTGTTTGCATTCTTGCTTGCTAGCTAGCTGTTTGCATGCTTGCTTGCTAGCTGTTTGCCTGCTTGCTAGCTGTTTGCATGCTTGCTTGCTAGCTGTTTGCATGCTTGCTTGCTTGCTAGCTGTTTGCATGCTTGCTTGCTTGCTAGCTGTTTGCTTGCTGCTTGCTTGCTTGCTTGAATGCTTGCTTGCGTGCTAGCTTGCATGCTTGCTAGCTGTTTGCTTGCTTGCTTGCTAGCTGTTTGCATGCTTGCATGCTTGCTTGCTTGCTTGCTTGCTAGCTGTTTGCTTGCTTGCTTGCATGCTTGCTTGCATGCTAGCTGTTTGCTTGCTTGCTAGCTGTTTGCTTGCTTGCTAGCTGTTTGCATGCTTGCTTGCTAGCTAGCTGTTTGCATGCTTGCTTGCTAGCTGTTTGCCTGCTTGCTAGCTGTTTGCATGCTTGCTTGCTTGCTAGCTGTTTGCATGCTTGCTTGCTTGCTTGCTAGCTGTTTGCTTGCTTGCTTGCTGTTTGCTTGCTTGCTTGCTAGCTGTTTGCCTGCTTGCTAGCTGTTTGCATGCTTGCTTGCTTGCTAGCTGTTTGCATGCTTGCTTGCTTGCTTGCTAGCTGTTTGCTTGCTTGCTTGCTGTTTGCAATCTTGCTTGCTAGCTAGCTGTTTGCATGCTTGCTTGCTTGCTAGCTGTTTGCATGCTTGCATGCTTGCTTGAATGCTTGCTTGCTTGCTTGCTAGCTGTTTGCTTGCTAGCTGTTTGCATGCTTGCTTGCTTGCTTGCTAGCTGTTTGCTTGCTTGCTTACTAGCTGTTTGCATGCTTGCTTGCTTGCTAGCTGTTTGCTAGCTGTTTGCTTGCTTGCTAGCTGTTTGCATGCTTGCTTGCTTGCTAGCTGTTTGCTTGCTGGCTTGCTTGCTTGCTTGCTTGAATGCTTGCTTGCTTGCTTGCTTGCTAGCTGTTTGCTTGCTTGCTTGCTAGCTGTTTGCATGCTTGCATGCTTGCATGCTTGCTTGCTTGCTTGCTTGCTAGCTGTTTGCATGCTTGCTTGCTTGCTAGCTGTTTGCATGCTTGCTTGCTTGCTTGCTAGCTGTTTGCTTGCTTGCTTACTAGCTGTTTGCATGCTTGCTTGCTTGCTAGCTGTTTGCTAGCTGTTTGCTTGCTTGCTAGCTGTTTGCATGCTTGCTTGCTTGCTAGCTGTTTGCTTGCTGGCTTGCTGGCTTGCTTGCTTGAATGCTTGCTTGCTGGCTTGCTAGCTGTTTGCTTGCTTGCTTGCTAGCTGTTTGCATGCTTGCATGCTTGCATGCTTGCTTGCTTGCTTGCTTGCTAGCTGTTTGCTTGCTTGCTTGCATGCTTGCTTGCTTGCTTGAATGCTTGCTAGCTGTTTGCTTGCTGGCTTGCTTGCTTGCTTGAATGCTTGCTTGCGTGCTTGCTTGCTTGTTTGCTTGCTAGCTGTTTGCTTGCTTGCTTGCTAGCTGTTTGCATGCATGCTTGCTTGCTAGCTGTTTGCATGCTAGCTGTTTGCTTGCTAGCTGTTTGCATGCTTGCTTGCTTGCTAGCTGTTTGCATGCTTGCTAGCTGTTTGCATGCTTCCTTGCTTGCTAGCTGTTTGCATGCTTGCTTGCTTGCTAGCTGTTTGCATGCTAGCTGTTTGCTTGCTAGCTGTTTGCATGCTTGCTTGCTTGCTTGCTAGCTGTTTGCTTGCTTGCTTGCTAGCTGTTTACATGCTTGCTTGCTTGCTAGCTGTTTGCATGCTTGCTTGCTTGCTAGCTGTTTGCTTGTTGGCTTACTTGCTTGCTTGAATGCTTGCTTGCGTGCTAGCTTGCATGCTTGCTAGCTGTTTGCTTGCATGCTTGCTAGCTGTTTGCATGCTTGCTTGCTTGCTAGCTGTTTGCTTGCTGGCTTGCTTGCTTGCTTGAATGCTTGCTTGCGTGCTAGCTTGCATGCTTGCTAGCTGTTTGCTTGCTTGCTTGCTTGCTAGCTGTTTGCATGCTTGCATGCTTGCTTGCTTGCTTGCTTGCTAGCTGTTTGCTTGCTTGCTTGCATGCTTGCTTGCTTGCTTGCATGCTAGCTGTTTGCTTGCTTGCTAGCTGTTTGCATTCTTGCTTGCTAGCTAGCTGTTTGCATGCTTGCTTGCTAGCTGTTTGCCTGCTTGCTAGCTGTTTGCATGCTTGCTTGCTTGCTAGCTGTTTGCATGCTTGCTTGCTTGCTAGCTGTTTGCATGCTTGCTTGCTTGCTAGCTGTTTGCTTGCTGGCTTGCTTGCTTGCTTGAATGCTTGCTTGCGTGCTAGCTTGCATGCTTGCTAGCTGTTTGCTTGCTTGCTTGCTAGCTGTTTGCATGCTTGCATGCTTGCTTGCTTGCTTGCTTGCTAGCTGTTTGCTTGCTTGCTTGCATGCTTGCTTGCATGCTAGCTGTTTGCTTGCTTGCTAGCTGTTTGCTTGCTTGCTAGCTGTTTGCATGCTTGCTTGCTAGCTAGCTGTTTGCATGCTTGCTTGCTAGCTGTTTGCCTGCTTGCTAGCTGTTTTTGCTTGCTTGCTTGCTAGCTGTTTGCATGCTTGCTTGCTTGCTTGCTAGCTGTTTGCTTGCTTGCTTGCTGTTTGCTTGCTTGCTTGCTAGCTGTTTGCCTGCTTGCTAGCTGTTTGCATGCTTGCTTGCTTGCTAGCTGTTTGCATGCTTGCTTGCTTGCTTGCTAGCTGTTTGCTTGCTTGCTTGCTGTTTGCAATCTTGCTTGCTAGCTAGCTGTTTGCATGCTTGCTTGCTTGCTAGCTGTTTGCATGCTTGCATGCTTGCTTGAATGCTTGCTTGCTTGCTTGCTAGCTGTTTGCTTGCTAGCTGTTTGCATGCTTGCTTGCTTGCTTGCTAGCTGTTTGCTTGCTTGCTTACTAGCTGTTTGCATGCTTGCTTGCTTGCTAGCTGTTTGCTAGCTGTTTGCTTGCTTGCTAGCTGTTTGCATGCTTGCTTGCTAGCTAGCTGTTTGCATGCTTGCTTGCTAGCTGTTTGCCTGCTTGCTAGCTGTTTGCATGCTTGCTTGCTTGCTAGCTGTTTGCATGCTTGCTTGCTTGCTAGCTGTTTGCATGCTTGCTTGCTTGCTAGCTGTTTGCTTGCTGGCTTGCTTGCTTGCTTGAATGCTTGCTTGCGTGCTAGCTTGCATGCTTGCTAGCTGTTTGCTTGCTTGCTTGCTAGCTGTTTGCATGCTTGCATGCTTGCTTGCTTGCTTGCTTGCTAGCTGTTTGCTTGCTTGCTTGCATGCTTGCTTGCATGCTAGCTGTTTGCTTGCTTGCTAGCTGTTTGCTTGCTTGCTAGCTGTTTGCATGCTTGCTTGCTAGCTAGCTGTTTGCATGCTTGCTTGCTAGCTGTTTGCCTGCTTGCTAGCTGTTTGCATGCTTGCTTGCTTGCTAGCTGTTTGCATGCTTGCTTGCTTGCTAGCTGTTTTTGCTTGCTTGCTGTTTGCTTGCTTGCTTGCTAGCTGTTTGCCTGCTTGCTAGCTGTTTGCATGCTTGCTTGCTTGCTAGCTGTTTGCATGCTTGCTTGCTTGCTTGCTAGCTGTTTGCTTGCTTGCTTGCTGTTTGCAATCTTGCTTGCTAGCTAGCTGTTTGCATGCTTGCTTGCTTGCTAGCTGTTTGCATGCTTGCATGCTTGCTTGAATGCTTGCTTGCTTGCTTGCTAGCTGTTTGCTTGCTAGCTGTTTGCATGCTTGCTTGCTTGCTTGCTAGCTGTTTGCTTGCTTGCTTACTAGCTGTTTGCATGCTTGCTTGCTTGCTAGCTGTTTGCTAGCTGTTTGCTTGCTTGCTAGCTGTTTGCATGCTTGCTTGCTTGCTAGCTGTTTGCTTGCTGGCTTGCTTGCTTGCTTGCTTGAATGCTTGCTTGCTTGCTTGCTAGCTGTTTGCTTGCTTGCTTGCTAGCTGTTTGCATGCTTGCATGCTTGCATGCTTGCTTGCTTGCTTGCTTGCTAGCTGTTTGCTTGCTTGCTTGCATGCTTGCTTGCTTGCTTGAATGCTTGCTAGCTGTTTGCTTGCTGGCTTGCTTGCTTGCTTGAATGCTTGCTTGCGTGCTTGCTTGCTTGTTTGCTTGCTAGCTGTTTGCTTGCTTGCTTGCTAGCTGTTTGCTTGCTTGCATGCTTGCTTGCTTGCTTGAATGCTTGCTTGCTTGCTTGCTTGCATGCTAGCTGTTTGCTTGCTAGCTGTTTGCATGCTTGCTTGCTAGCTGTTTGATTGCTTGCTTGCTAGCTGTTTGCATGCTAGCTGTTTGCTTGCTAGCTGTTTGCATGCTTGCTTGCTAGCTGTTTGCTTGCTTGCTTGCTAGCTGTTTGCATCCTTGCTTGCTAGCTGTTTGCATGCTTGCTTGCTTGCTAGCTGTTTGCTTGCTGGCTTGCTTGCTTGCTTGAATGCTTGCTTGCGTGCTAGCTTGCATGCTTGCTAGCTGTTTGCATGCCTGCTAGCTGTTTGCATGCTTGCTTGCTTGCTAGCTGTTTGCTTGCTGGCTTGCTTGCTGGCTTGAATGCTTGCTTGCGTGCTAGCTTGCATGCTTGCTAGCTGTTTGCTTGCTTGCTTGCTAGCTGTTTGCATGCTTGCATGCTTGCTTGCTTGCTTGCTTGCTAGCTGTTTGCTTGCTTGCTTGCTTGCTTGCTTGCATGCTAGCTGTTTGCTTGCTAGCTGTTTGCATGCTTGCTTGCTTGCTAGCTGTTTGCATGCTTGCTTGCTTGCTTGCTAGCTGTTTGCTTGCTTGCTTGCTGTTTGCATTCTTGCTTGCTAGCTAGCTGTTTGCATGCTTGCTTGCTAGCTGTTTGCATGCTTGCTTGCTTGCTAGCTGTTTGCATGCTTGCTTGCTTGCTAGCTGTTTGCATGCTTGCTTGCTTGCTAGCTGTTTGCATGCTTGCTTGCTTGCTACCTGTTTGCTTGCTGGCTTGCTTGCTTGCTTGAATGCTTGCTTGCTTGCTTGCTAGCTGTTTGCATGCTTGCATGCTTGCTTGCTTGCTTGCTTACTAGCTGTTTGTTTGCTTGCTTGTATGCTTGCTTGCTTGCTTGCATGCTTGCTTGCTTGCTTGCTTGCTAGCTAGCTGTTTGCTTGCTGCTTGCTTGCTTGAATGCTTGCTTGCGTGCTTGCGTGCATGCTTGCTTGCTTGCTTGAATGCTTGCTTGCTTGCATGCTAGCTGTTTGCATGCTAGCAGTTTGCATGCTTGCTTGCTTGCTTGCTAGCTGTTTGCTTGCTTGCTTGCTAGCTGTTTGCATGCTTGCTTGCTTGCTAGCTGTTTGCTTGCTGGCTTGCTTGCTTGAATGCTTACTTGCGTGCTTGCTTGCTTGCTTGCTTGCTAGCTGTTTGCTTGCTTGCTTGCTTGCTTGAATGCTAGCTGTTTGCTTGCTAGCTGTTTGCATGCTTGCTTGCTTGCTAGCTGTTTGCATGCTTGCTAGCTGTTTGCATGCTTGCTTACTTGCTAGCTGTTTGCATGCTTGCTAGCTGTTTGCATTCTTGCTTGCTAGCTAGCTGTTTGCATGCTTGCTTGCTTGCTAGCTGTTTGCTTGCTTGCTAGCTGTTTGCATGCTTGCTTGCTAGCAAGCTGTTTGCATGCTTGCTTGCTAGCTGTTTGCATGCTTGCTTGCTTGCTAGCTGTTTGCTTGCTTGCTTGCTAGCTGTTTGCATGCTTGCTTGCTTGCTTCCTAGCTGTTTGCATGCTTGCTTGCTTGCTTGCTAGCTGCTTGCTTGCTTGCTAGCTGTTTGCTTGCTTGCTTGCTTGCTTGCTAGCTGTTTGCATGCTTGCTTGCTAGCTGTTTGCTTGCTTGCTAACTAGCTGTTTGCTTGCTAGCTAGCTAGCTGTTTGCATGCTTGCTAGCTAGCTGTTTGCATGCTTGCTTACTTGCTAGCTGTTTGCATGCTTGCTAGCTGTTTGCATTCTTGCTTGCTAGCTAGCTGTTTGCATGCTTGCTTGCTTGCTAGCTGTTTGCTTGCTTGCTAGCTGTTTGCATGCTTGCTTGCTAGCAAGCTGTTTGCATGCTTGCTTGCTAGCTGTTTGCATGCTTGCTTGCTTGCTAGCTGTTTGCTTGCTTGCTTGCTAGCTGTTTGCATGCTTGCTTGCTTGCTTGCTAGCTGTTTGCTTGCTTGCTTGCTTGCTTGCTAGCTGTTTGCTTGCTTGCTAACTAGCTGTTTGCTTGCTAGCTAGCTAGCTAGCTGTTTGCATGCTTGCTAGCTAGCTGTTTGCATGCTTGCTTGCTTGCTTGCTAGCTGTTTGCATGCTTGCTTGCTTGCTAGCTGTTTGCTTGCTGGCTTGCTTGCTTGAATGCTTACTTGCGTGCTTGCTTGCTTGCTTGCTAGCTGTTTGCTTGCTTGCTTGCTAGCTGTTTGCATGCTTGCTTGCTTGCTTGCTTGAATGCTTGCTTGCTTGCTTGCTTGCATGCTAGCTGTTTGCATTCTTGCTTGCTTGCTAGCTGTTTGCATGCTTGCTTGCTTGCTTGCTAGCTGTTTGCATGCTTGCTTGCTAGCTAGCTGTTTGCCTGCTTGCTTGCTAGCTGTTTGCATGCTTGCTTGCTAGCTAGCTGTTTGCATGCTTGCTTGCTAGCTGTTTGCATGCTTGCTTGCTAGCTAGCTGTTTGCTTGCTTGCTTGCATGCTTGCTTGCTTGCTAGCTGTTTGCATGCTTGCTTACTTGCTAGCTGTTTGCATGCTTGCTAGCTGTTTGCATTCTTGCTTGCTAGCTAGCTGTTTGCATGCTTGCTTGCTTGCTAGCTGTTTGCATTCTTGCTTGCTAGCTAGCTGTTCTTGCTAGCTGTTTGCTTGCTTGCTTGCATGCTTGCTTGCTTGCTAGCTGTTTGCATGCTTGCTTACTTGCTAGCTCTTTGCATGCTTGCTAGCTGTTTGCATTCTTGCTTGCTAGCTAGCTGTTTGCATGCTTGCTTGCTAGCTAGCTGTTTGCATGCTTGCTTGCTAGCTATTTGCATGCTTGCTTGCTAGCTAGCTGTTTGCCGGCTTGCTTGCTAGCTGTTTGCATTCTTGCTTGCTAACTAGCTGTTTGCATGCTTGCTTGCTGTTTGCATGCTTGCTTGCTAGCTGTTTGCATGCTTGCTTGCTTGCTTGCTAGCTGTTTGCTTGCTTGCTTGCATGCTTGCTTGCTTGCATGCTTGCTAGCTGTTTGCATTCTTGCTTGCTAGCTGTTTGCATGCTTGCTTGCTAGCTAGCTGTTTGCATGCTTGCTTGCTGTTTGCATGCTTGATTGCTTGCTAGCTGTTTGCATGCTTGCTTGCTTGCTTGCTAGCTGTTTGCTTGCTTGCTTGCATGCTTGCTTGCTCGCTAGCTGTTTGCATGCTTGCTTGCTTGCTAGCTGTTTGCATTCTTGCTTGCTAGCTAGCTGTTTGCATGCTTGCTTGCTAGCTGTTTGCATGCTTGCTTGCTGTTTGCATGCTTGCTTGCTTGCTAGCTGTTTGCATGCTTGCTTGCTTGCTAGCTGTTTGCATGATTGCTTGCTAGCTGTTTGCATGCTTGCTTGCTAGCTAGCTGTTTGCTTGCTTGCTTGCTTGCTTGCTAGCTGTTTGCATTCTTGCTTGCTAGCTAGCTGTTTGCATGCTTGCTTGCTAGCTGTTTGCATGCTTGCTTGCTGTTTGCATGCTTGCTTGCTAGCTGTTTGCATGCTTGCTTGCTAGCAAGCTGTTTGCATGCTTGCTTGCTTGCTTGCTAGCTGTTTGCTTGCTTGCTTGCTTGCTTGCATGCTTGCTTGCTAGCTGTTTGCATTCTTGCTTGCTAGCTAGCTGTTTGCATGCTTGCTTGCTTGCTTGCTAGCTGTTTGCTTGCTTGCTTGTTTGCTAGCTGTTTGCATGCTTGCTTGCTTGCTAGCAAGCTGTTTGCATGCTTGCTTGCTTGCTTGCTAGCTGTTTGCTTGCTTGCTTGCATGCTTGCTTGCTTGCATGCTTGCTTGCTTGCTGTTTGCATTCTTGCTTGCTTGCTGCTGTTTGCATGCTTGCTTGCTTGCTGTTTGCATCTTGCTTGCTTGCTGTTTGCATGCTTGCTTGCTAGCTAGCTGTTTGCATGCTTGCTTGCTGTTTGCATGCTTGCTTGCTTGCTAGCTGTTTGCATGCTTGCTTGCTTTGCTAGCTGTTTGCTTGCTTGCTTGCATGCTTGCTTGCTTGCTAGCTGTTTGCATGCTTGCTTACTTGCTAGCTGTTTGCATTCTTGCTTGCTAGCTAGCTGTTTGCATGCTTGCTTACTTGCTAGCTGTTTGCATTCTTGCTTGCTAGCTGTTTGCATGCTTGCTTGCTGTTTGCATGCTTGCTTGCTTGCTTGCTAGCTGATTGCTTGCTTGCTTGAATGCTTGCTTGCTTGCTAGCTGTTTGCATGCTTGCTTACTTGCTAGCTGTTTGCATGCTTGCTTACTTGCTAGCTGTTTGCATTCTTGCTTGCTAGCTAGCTGTTTGCATGCTTGCTTGCTGTTTGCATGCTTGCTTGCTTGCTTGCTAGCTGATTGCTTGCTTGCTTGAATGCTTGCTTGCTTGCTAGCTGTTTGCATGCTTGCTTACTTGCTAGCTGTTTGCATGCTTGCTTACTTGCTAGCTGTTTGCATTCTTGCTTGCTAGCTAGCTGTTTGCATGCTTGCTTACTTGCTAGCTGTTTGCATTCTTGCTTGCTAGCTGTTTGCATGCTTGCTTGCTGTTTGCATGCTTGCTTGCTTGCTTGCTAGCTGATTGCTTGCTTGCTTGCATGCTTGCTTGCTTGCTAGCTGTTTGCATGCTTGCTTACTTGCTAGCTGTTTGCATGCTTGCTAGCTGTTTGCATTCTTGCTTGCTAGCTAGCTGTTTGCATGCTTGCTTGCTTGCTAGCTGTTTGCATTCTTGCTTGCTAGCTAGCTGTTCTTGCTAGCTGTTTGCTTGCTTGCTTGCATGCTTGCTTGCTTGCTAGCTGTTTGCATGCTTGCTTACTTGCTAGCTCTTTGCATGCTTGCTAGCTGTTTGCATTCTTGCTTGCTAGCTAGCTGTTTGCATGCTTGCTTGCTAGCTAGCTGTTTGCATGCTTGCTTGCTAGCTATTTGCATGCTTGCTTGCTAGCTAGCTGTTTGCCTGCTTGCTTGCTAGCTGTTTGCATTCTTGCTTGCTAGCTAGCTGTTTGCATGCTTGCTTGCTGTTTGCATGCTTGCTTGCTAGCTGTTTGCATGCTTGCTTGCTTGCTTGCTAGCTGTTTGCTTGCTTGCTTGCATGCTTGCTTGCTTGCATGCTTGCTAGCTGTTTGCATTCTTGCTTGCTAGCTGTTTGCATGCTTGCTTGCTAGCTAGCTGTTTGCATGCTTGCTTGCTGTTTGCATGCTTGATTGCTTGCTAGCTGTTTGCATGATTGCTTGCTTGCTTGCTAGCTGTTTGCTTGCTTGCTTGCATGCTTGCTTGCTCGCTAGCTGTTTGCATGCTTGCTTACTTGCTAGCTGTTTGCATGCTTGCTAGCTGTTTGCATTCTTGCTTGCTAGCTAGCTGTTTGCGTGCTTGCTTGCTTGCTAGCTGTTTGCATTCTTGCTTGCTAGCTAGCTGTTTGCATGCTTGCTTGCTAGCTGTTTGCATGCTTGCTTGCTGTTTGCATGCTTGCTTGCTTGCTAGCTGTTTGCATGCTTGCTTGCTTGCTAGCTGTTTGCATGCTTGCTTGCTAGCTGTTTGCATGCTTGCTTGCTAGCTAGCTGTTTGCTTGCTTGCTTGCTAGCTGTTTGCATTCTTGCTTGCTAGCTAGCTGTTTGCATGCTTGCTTGCTAGCTGTTTGCATGCTTGCTTGCTGTTTGCATGCTTGCTTGCTAGCTGTTTGCATGCTTGCTTGCTAGCAAGCTGTTTGCATGCTTGCTTGCTTGCTTGCTAGCTGTTTGCTTGCTTGCTTGCTTGCTTGCATGCTTGCTTGCTTGCTAGCTGTTTGCATTCTTGCTTGCTAGCTAGCTGTTTGCATGCTTGCTTGCTTGCTTGCTAGCTGTTTGTTTGCTTGCTTGCTTGCTTGCTAGCTGTTTGCATGCTTGCTTGCTTGCTTGCTAGCAAGCTGTTTGCATGCTTGCTTGCTTGCTTGCTAGCTGTTTGCTTGCTTGCTTGCATGCTTGCTTGCTTGCATGCTTGCTTGCTTGCTGTTTGCATTCTTGCTTGCTTGCTAGCTGTTTGCATGCTTGCTTGCTAGCTAGCTGTTTGCATTCTTGCTTGCTAGCTGTTTGCATGCTTGCTTGCTAGCTAGCTGTTTGCATGCTTGCTTGCTGTTTGCATGCTTGCTTGCTTGCTAGCTGTTTGCATGCTTGCTTGCTTGCTAGCTGTTTGCTTGCTTGCTTGCATGCTTGCTTGCTTGCTAGCTGTTTGCATGCTTGCTTACTTGCTAGCTGTTTGCATTCTTGCTTGCTAGCTAGCTGTTTGCATGCTTGCTTACTTGCTAGCTGTTTGCATTCTTGCTTGCTAGCTGTTTGCATGCTTGCTTGCTGTTTGCATGCTTGCTTGCTTGCTTGCTAGCTGATTGCTTGCTTGCTTGAATGCTTGCTTGCTTGCTTGCTTGCATGCTAGCTGTTTGCTTGCTTGCTTGCTAGCTGTTTGCATGCTTGCTTGCTAGCTAGCTGTTTGCCTGCTTGCTTGCTAGCTGTTTGCATGCTTGCTTGCTAGCTAGCTGTTTGCATGCTTGCTTGCTAGCTGTTTGCATGCTTGCTTGCTAGCTAGCTGTTTGCATGCTTGCTTGCTGTTTGCATGCTTGCTTGCTTGCTAGCTGTTTGCTTGCTTGCTTGCATGCTTGCTTGCTTGCTAGCTGTTTGCATGCTTGCTTACTTGCTAGCTGTTTGCATGCTTGCTAGCTGTTTGCATTCTTGCTTGCTAGCTAGCTGTTTGCATGCTTGCTTGCTTGCTAGCTGTTTGCATGCTTGCTTGCTTGCTTGCTAGCTGTTTGCTTGCTTGCTTGCTAGCTGTTTGCATGCTTGCTTGATTGCTAGCTGTTTGCTTGCTGGCTTGCTTGCTTGAATGCTTGCTTGCGTGCTAGCTGTTTGCATGCTTGCTAGCTGTTTGCATGCTTCCTTGCTTGCTAGCTGTTTACTTGCTTGCTAGCTGTTTGCATGCTTGCTTGCTTGCTAGCTGTTTGCATGCTTCCTTGCTTGCTAGCTGTTTGCATGCATGCTTGCTTGCTAGCTGTTTGCATGCTAGCTGTTTGCTTGCTAGCTGTTTGCATGCTTGCTAGCTGTTTGCATGCTTCCTTGCTTGCTAGCTGTTTGCATGCTTGCTTGCTTGCTAGCTGTTTGCATGCTAGCTGTTTGCTTGCTAGCTGTTTGCATGCTTGCTTGCTTGCTTGCTAGCTGTTTGCTTGCTTGCTTGCTAGCTGTTTGCATGCTTGCTTGCTTGCTAGCTGTTTGCATGCTTGCTTGCTTGCTAGCTGTTTGCTTGTTGGCTTACTTGCTTGCTTGAATGCTTGCTTGCGTGCCAGCTTGCATGCTTGCTAGCTGTTTGCTTGCATGCTTGCTAGCTGTTTGCATGCTTGCTTGCTTGCTAGCTGTTTGCTTGCTGGCTTGCTTGCTTGCTTGAATGCTTGCTTGCGTGCTAGCTTGCATGCTTGCTAGCTGTTTGCATGCTTGCTTGCTAGCTGTTTGCATGCTTGCATGCTTGCTTGCTTGCTTGCTTGCTAGCTTTTTGCTTGCTTGCTTGCATGCTTGCTTGCTTGCTTGCATGCTAGCTGTTTGCTTGCTTGCTAGCTGTTTGCATTCTTGCTTGCTAGCTAGCTGTTTGCATGCTTGCTTGCTAGCTGTTTGCCTGCTTGCTAGCTGTTTGCATGCTTGCTTGCTTGCTAGCTGTTTGCATGCTTGCTTGCTTGCTAGCTGTTTGCATGCTTGCTTGCTTGCTAGCTGTTTGCTTGCTGGCTTGCTTGCTTGCTTGAATGCTTGCTTGCGTGCTAGCTTGCATGCTTGCTAGCTGTTTGCTTGCTTGCTTGCTAGCTGTTTGCATGCTTGCATGCTTGCTTGCTTGCTTGCTTGCTAGCTGTTTGCTTGCTTGCTTGCATGCTTGCTTGCTTGCTTGCATGCTAGCTGTTTGCTTGCTTGCTAGCTGTTTGCTTGCTTGCTAGCTGTTTGCATTCTTGCTTGCTAGCTAGCTGTTTGCATGCTTGCTTGCTAGCTGTTTGCCTGCTTGCTAGCTGTTTGCATGCTTGCTTGCTTGCTAGCTGTTTGCATGCTTGCTTGCTTGCTTGCTAGCTGTTTGCTTGCTTGCTTGCTTGCTGTTTGCTTGCTTGCTTGCTAGCTGTTTGCCTGCTTGCTAGCTGTTTGCATGCTTGCTTGCTTGCTAGCTGTTTGCATGCTTGCATGCTTGCTTGAATGCTTGCTTGCTTGCTTGCTAGCTGTTTGCTTGCTAGCTGTTTGCATGCTTGCTTGCTAGCTGTTTGCTTGCTTGCTTACTAGCTGTTTGCATGCTTGCTTGCTTGCTAGCTGTTTGCTAGCTGTTTGCTTGCTTGCTTGCTAGCTGTTTGCATGCTTGCTTGCTTGCTAGCTGTTTGCTTGCTGGCTTGCTTGCTTGCTTGCTTGCTTGCTTGAATGCTTGCTTGCTTGCTTGCTAGCTGTTTGCTTGCTTGCTTGCTAGCTGTTTGCATGCTTGCATGCTTGCATGCTTGCTTGCTTGCTAGCTGTTTGCTTGCTTGCATGCTTGCTTGCTTGCTTGAATGCTTGCTAACTGTTTGCTTGCTGGCTTGCTTGCTTGCTTGAATGCTTGCTTGCGTGCTTGCTTGCTTGTTTGCTTGCTAGCTGTTTGCTTGCTTGCTTGCTAGCTGTTTGCTTGCTTGCGTGCATGCTTGCTTGCTTGCTTGAATGCTTGCTTGCTTGCTTGCTTGCATGCTAGCTGTTTGCTTGCTAGCTGTTTGCATGCTTGCTTGCTAGCTGTTTGATTGCTTGCTTGCTAGCTGTTTGCATGCTAGCTGTTTGCTTGCTAGCTGTTTGCATGCTTGCTTGCTTGCTTGCTAGCTGTTTGCTTGCTTGCTTGCTAGCTGTTTGCATCCTTGCTTGCTAGCTGTTTGCATGCTTGCTTGCTTGCTAGCTGTTTGCTTGCTGGCTTGCTTGCTTGAATGCTTGCTTGCGTGCTGCTTGCATGCTTGCTAGCTGTTTGCTTGCATGCCTACTAGCTGTTTGCATGCTTGCTTGCTTGCTAGCTGTTTGCTTGCTGGCTTGCTTGCTGGCTTGAATGCTTGCTTGCGTGCTAGCTTGCATGCTTGCTAGCTGTTTGCTTGCTTGCTTGCTAGCTGTTTGCATGCTTGCATGCTTGCTTGCTTGCTTGCTTGCTAGCTGTTTGTTTGCTTGCTTGCTTGCTTGCTTGCTTGCTTGCATGCTAGCTGTTTGCTTGCTTGCTAGCTGTTTGCATGCTTGCTTGCTTGCTAGCTGTTTGCATGCTTGCTTGCTTGCTTGCTAGCTGTTTGCTTGCTTGCTTGCTGTTTGCATTCTTGCTTGCTAGCTAGCTGTTTGCATGCTTGCTTGCTAGCTGTTTGCATGCTTGCTTGCTTGCTAGCTGTTTGCATGCTTGCTTGCTTGCTAGCTGTTTGCATGCTTGCATGCTTGCTTGCTTGCTTGAATGCTTGCTTGCTTGCATGCTAGCTGTTTGCTTGCTAGCTGTTTGCATGCTTGCTTGCTTGCTTGCTAGCTGTTTGCATGCTTGCTTGCTTGCTAGCTGTTTGCATGCTTGCTTGCTTGCTAGCTGTTTGCATGCTTGCTTGCTTGCTACCTGTTTGCTTGCTGGCTTGCTTGCTTGCTTGAATGCTTGCTTGCTAGCTGTTTGCATGCTTGCATGCTTGCTTGCTAGCTGTTTGCATGCTTGCATGCTTGCTTGCTTGCTTGCTTACTAGCTGTTTGTTTGCTTGCTTGTATGCTTGCTTGCTTGCTTGCATGCTTGCTTGCTTGCTTGAATGCTTGCTAGCTGTTTGCTTGCTGGCTTGCTTGCTTGCTTGAATGCTTGCTTGCGTGCTTGCGTGCATGCTTGCTTGCTTGCTTGAATGCTTGCTTGCTTGCATGCTAGCTGTTTGCATGCTAGCAGTTTGCATGCTTGCTTGCTAGCTGTTTGCTTGCTTGCTAACTAGCTGTTTGCTTGCTAGCTAGCTAGCTAGCTGTTTGCATGCTTGCTAGCTAGCTGTTTGCATGCTTGCTTACTTGCTAGCTGTTTGCATGCTTGCTAGCTGTTTGCATTCTTGCTTGCTAGCTAGCTGTTTGCATGCTTGCTTGCTTGCTAGCTGTTTGCTTGCTTGCTAGCTGTTTGCATGCTTGCTTGCTAGCAAGCTGTTTGCATGCTTGCTTGCTAGCTGTTTGCATGCTTGCTTGCTTGCTAGCTGTTTGCTTGCTTGCTTGCTAGCTGTTTGCATGCTTGCTTGCTTGCTTCCTAGCTGTTTGCATGCTTGCTTGCTTGCTTGCTAGCTGCTTGCTTGCTTGCTAGCTGTTTGCTTGCTTGCTTGCTTGCTTGCTAGCTGTTTGCATGCTTGCTTGCTAGCTGTTTGCTTGCTTGCTAACTAGCTGTTTGCTTGCTAGCTAGCTAGCTAGCTGTTTGCATGCTTGCTAGCTAGCTGTTTGCATGCTTGCTTGCTTGCTTGCTAGCTGTTTGCATGCTTGCTTGCTTGCTAGCTGTTTGCTTGCTGGCTTGCTTGCTTGAATGCTTACTTGCGTGCTTGCTTGCTTGCTTGCTTGCTAGCTGTTTGCTTGCTTGCTTGCTAGCTGTTTGCATGCTTGCTTGCTTGCTTGCTTGAATGCTTGCTTGCTTGCTTGCATGCTAGCTGTTTGCTTGCTAGCTGTTTGCATGCTTGCTTGCTTGCTAGCTGTTTGCATGCTTGCTAGCTGTTTGTATGCTTGCTTACTTGCTAGCTGTTTGCATGCTTGCTAGCTGTTTGCATTCTTGCTTGCTAGCTAGCTGTTTGCATGCTTGCTTGCTTGCTAGCTGTTTGCTTGCTTGCTAGCTGTTTGCATGCTTGCTTGCTAGCAAGCTGTTTGCATGCTTGCTTGCTTGCTTGCTAGCTGTTTGCATGCTTGCTTGCTTGCTAGCTGTTTGCTTGCTTGCTTGCTAGCTGTTTGCATGCTTGCTTGCTTGCTTCCTAGCTGTTTGCATGCTTGCTTGCTTGCTTGCTAGCTGCTTGCTTGCTTGCTAGCTGTTTGCTTGCTTGCTTGCTTGCTTGCTAGCTGTTTGCATGCTTGCTTGCTAGCTGTTTGTTTGCTTGCTAACTAGCTGTTTGCATGCTTGCTAGCTAGCTGTTTGCATGCTTGCTTGCTTGCTTGCTAGCTGTTTGCATGCTTGCTTGCTAGCTAGCTGTTTGCATGCTTGCTTGCTAGCTGTTTGCATGCTTGCTTGCTAGCAAGCTGTTTGCATGCTTGCGTGCTTGCTTGCTAGCTGTTTGCATGCTTGCTTGCTTGCTAGCTGTTTGCTTGCTTGCTTGCTAGCTGTTTGCATGCTTGCTTGCTTGCTTGCTAGCTGTTTGCTTGCTTGCTTGCATGCTTGCTTGCTTGCTTGAATGCTTGCTTGCTTGCTGTTTGCATGCTTGCTTGCTAGCTGTTTGCATTCTTGTTTGCTTGCTTGCTAGCTGTTTGTTTGCTTGCTAGCTGATTGCATGCTCGCTTGCTTGCTAGATGTTTGCATGCTTGCTTGCTTGCTAGCTGTTTGCATTCTTGCTTGCTTGCTTGCTAGCTGTTTGCATGCTTGCTTGCTTGCTTGCTTGCTAGCTGTTTGCATGCTTGCTTGCTTGCTTGCTAGCTGTTTGCTTGCTAGCTGTTTGCATGTTTGCTTGCTTGCATGCTTGCTAGCTGCTTGCTTGCTTGCTAGCTGTTTGCTTGCTTGCTTGCTAGCTGTTTGCTTGCTGTTTGCATGCTTGCTACCTGTATGCATGCTTCCTTGCTTGCTAGCTGTTTGCATGCTTGCTTGCTTGCTAGCTGTTTGCATGCTAGCTGTTTGCTTGCTAGCTGTTTGCATGATAAGCTTGCTTGCTTGCTAGCTGTTTGCTTGCTTGCTTGCTAGCTGTTTGCATGCTTGCATGCTTGCTTGCTTGCTTGCTAGCTGTTTGCTTGCTTGCTTGCTTGCTTGCATGCTTGCTTGCTTGCTTGAATGCTTGCTTGCTTGCTTGCATGCTAGCTGTTTGCTTGCTTGCTAGCTGTTTGCATGCTTGCTAGCTGTTTGCATTCTTGCTTGCTAGCTAGCTGTTTGCATGCTTGCTTGCATGAATGCTTGCTTGCTTGCTTGCATGCTAGCTGTTTGCTTGCTTGCTTGCATGCTAGCTGTTTGCTTGCTAGCTGTTTGCATGCTTGCTTGCTTGCTTCCTAGCTGTTTGCATGCTTGCATGCTTGCTTGCTTGCTTGCTAGCTGTTTGCTTGCTTGCTTGCATGCTTGCTTTCTTGCTTGCTTGAATGCTTGCTTGCTTGCTTGCTAGCTGTTTGCATGCTTGCTTGCTAGCTAGCTGTTTGCATGTTTGCTTGCTGTTTGCATGCTTGCTTGCTAGCAAGCTGTTTGCATGCTTGCGTGCTTGCTTGCTAGCTGTTTGCATGCTTGCTTGCTTGCTAGCTGTTTGCTTGCTTGCTTGCTAGCTGTTTGCATGCTTGCTTGCTAGCTGTTTGCTTGCTTGCTTGCATGCTTGCTTGCTTGCTTGAATGCTTGCTTGCTTGCTGTTTGCATGCTTGCTAGCTAGCTGTTTGCATGCTTGCTTGCTTGCTTGCTAGCTGTTTGCATGCTTGCTTGCTAGCTAGCTGTTTGCATGCTTGCTTGCTGTTTGCATGCTTGCTTGCTAGCTGTTTGCATGCTTGCGTGCTTGCTTGCTAGCTGTTTGCATGCTTGCTTGCTTGCTAGCTGTTTGCATGCTTGCTTGCTTGCTAGCTGTTTGCTTGCTTGCTTGCTAGCTGTTTGCATGCTTGCTTGCTAGCTGTTTGCTTTCTTGTTTGCATGCTTGCTTGCTTGCTTGAATGCTTGCTTGCTTGCTGTTTGCATGCTTGCTTGCTAGCTGTTTGCATTCTTGCTTGCTTGCTTGCTAGCTGTTTGCTTGCTTGCTTGCTAGCTGTTTGCATGCTTGCTTGCTAGCTGTTTGCATTCTTGCTTGCTTGCTAGCTGTTTGCTTGCTTGCTTGCTAGCTGTTTGCATGCTTGCTTGCTTGCTTTCTAGCTGTTTGCTTTCTTGCTTGCATGCTTGCTTGCTTGCTTGAATGCTTGCTTGCTTGCTGTTTGCATGCTTGCTTGCTAGCTGTTTGCATTCTTGCTTGCTTGCTTGCTAGCTGTTTGCATGCTTGCTTGCTAGCTGTTTGCTTGCTTGCTAGCTGTTTGCTTGTTTGCTTGCTAGCTGATTGCATGCTCGCTTGCTTGCTAGCTGTTTGCATGCTTGCTTGCTTGCTAGCTGTTTGCATGCTTGCTTGCTTGCTTGCTTGCTTGCTAGCTGTTTGCATGCTTGCTTGCTTGCTTGCTTGCTAGCTGTTTGCATGCTTGCTTGCTTGCTTGCTAGCTGTTTGCTTGCTAGCTGTTTGCATGTTTGCTTGCTTGCATGCTTGCTAGCTGCTTGCTTGCTTGCTAGCTGTTTGCTTGCTTGCTTGCTAGCTGTTTGCTTGCTGTTTGCATGCTTGCTACCTGTTTGCATGCTTCCTTGCTTGCTAGCTGTTTGCATGCTTGCTTGCTTGCTAGCTGTTTGCATGATTGCTTGCTTGCTTGCTAGCTGTTTGCTTGCTTGCTTGCTAGCTGTTTGCATGCTTGCATGCTTGCTTGCTTGCTTGCTAGCTGTTTGCTTGCTTGCTTGCTTGCTTGCATGCTTGCTTGCTTGCTTGAATGCATGCTTGCTTGCTTGCTTGCATGCTAGCTGTTTGCTTGCTTGCTTGCATGCTAGCTGTTTGCTTGCTTGCTAGCTGTTTGCATGCTTGCTAGCTGTTTGCATTCTTGCTTGCTAGCTAGCTGTTTGCATGCTTGCTTGCATGCTTGCTTGCTTGCTTGAATGCTTGCTTGCTTGCTTGCATGCTAGCTGTTTGCTTGCTTGCTTGCATGCTAGCTGTTTGCTTGCTAGCTGTTTGCATGCTTGCTTGCTTGCTTCCTAGCTGTTTGCATGCTTGCATGCTTGCTTGCTTGCTTGCTAGCTGTTTGCTTGCTTGCTTGCATGCTTGCTTGCTTGCTTGCTTGAATGCTTGCTTGCTTGCTTGCTTGCTAGCTGTTTGCATGCTTGCTTGCTAGCTAGCTGTTTGCATGTTTGCTTGCTGTTTGCATGCTTGCTTGCTATCTGTTTGCATGCTTGCTTGCTAGCAAGCTGTTTGCATGCTTGCGTGCTTGCTTCCTAGCTGTTTGCATGCTTGCTTGCTTGCTAGCTGTTTGCTTGCTTGCTTGCTAGCTGTTTGCATGCTTGCTTGCTAGCTGTTTGCTTGCTTGCTTGCATGCTTGCTTGCTTGCTTGAATGCTTGCTTGCTTGCTGTTTGCATGCTTGCTAGCTAGCTGTTTGCATGCTTGCTTGCTTGCTTGCTAGCTGTTTGCATGCTTGCTTGCTAGCTAGCTGTTTGCATGCTTGCTTGCTGTTTGCATGCTTGCTTGCTAGCTGTTTGCATGCTTGCTTGCTAGCAAGCTGTTTGCATGCTTGCGTGCTTGCTTGCTAGCTGTTTGCATGCTTGCTTGCTTGCTAGCTGTTTGCTTGCTTGCTTGCTAGCTGTTTGCATGCTTGCTTGCTAGCTGTTTGCTTTCTTGCTTGCATGCTTGCTTGCTTGCTTGAATGCTTGCTTGCTTGCTGTTTGCATGCTTGCTTGCTAGCTGTTTGCATGCTTGCTAGCTAGCTGTTTGCATGCTTGCTTGCTTGCTTGCTAGCTGTTTGCATGCTTGCTTGCTAGCTAGCTGTTTGCATGCTTGCTTGCTGTTTGCATGCTTGCTTGCTAGCTGTTTGCATGCTTGCTTGCTAGCAAGCTGTTTGCATGCTTGCGTGCTTGCTAGCTGTTTGCTTGCTTGCTTGCTAGCTGTTTGCATGCTTGCTTGCTAGCTGTTTGCTTTCTTGCTTGCATGCTTGCTTGCTTGCTTGAATGCTTGCTTGCTTGCTGTTTGCATGCTTGCTTGCTAGCTGTTTGCATTCTTGCTTGCTTGCTTGCTAGCTGTTTGCTTGCTTGCTTGCTAGCTGTTTGCATGCTTGCTTGCTAGCTGTTTGCATTCTTGCTTGCTTGCTTGCTAGCTGTTTGCTTGCTTGCTAGCTGTTTGCATGCTTGCTTGCTTGCTTGCTAGCTGTTTGCATGCTTGCTTGCTAGCTGTTTGCATTCTTGCTTGCTTGCTTGCTAGCTGTTTGCTTGCTTGCTTGCTAGCTGTTTGCATGCTTTCTTGCTTGCTTGCTAGCTGTTTGCTTTCTTGCTTGCATGCTTGCTTGCTTGAATGCTTGCTTGCTTGCTGTTTGCATGCTTGCTTGCTAGCTGTTTGCATTCTTGCTTGCTTGCTTGCTAGCTGTTTGCTTGTTTGCTTGCTAGCTGATTACATGCTCGCTTGCTTGCTAGCTGTTTGCATGCTTGCTTGCTTGCTAGCTGTTTGCATGCTTGCTTGCTAGCGGTTTGCTTGCTGGCTTGCTTGAATGCTTGCTTGCGTGCTAGCTTGCATGCTTGCTAGCTGTTTGCTTGCTTGCTTGCTAGCTGTTTGCATGCTTGCTTGCTTGCTTGCTAGCTGTTTGCATGCTTGCTTTCTTGCTAGCTGTTTGCATGCTTGCTTGCTAGCTAGCTGTTTGCATGCTTGCTTGCTGTTTGCATGCTTGCTTGCTGTTTGCATGCTTGCTTGCTAGCTGTTTGCATGCTTGCGTCCTTGCTTGCTAGCTGTTTGCATGCTTGCGTGCTTGCTTGCTAGCTGTTTGCATGCTTGCTTGCTTGCTAGCTGTTTGCTTGCTTGCTTGCTAGCTGTTTGCATGCTTGCTTGCTTGCTTGCTAGCTGTTTGCTTGCTTGCTTGCATGCTTGCTTGAATGCTTGCTTGCTTGCTGTTTGCATGCTTGCTTGCTAGCTGTTTGCATGCTTGCTTGCTAGCTAGCTGTTTGCATGCTTGCTTGCTGTTTGCATGCTTGCTTGCTAGCTGTTTGCATGCTTGCTTGCTAGCAAGCTGTTTGCATGCTTGCGTGCTTGCTTGCTAGCTGTTTGCATGCTTGCTTGCTTGCTAGCTGTTTGCTTGCTTGCTTGCTAGCTGTTTGCATGCTTGCTTGCTTGCTTGCTAGCTGTTTGCTTTCTTGCTTGCATGCTTGCTTGCTTGCTTGAATGCTTGCTTGCTTGCTGTTTGCATGCTTGCTTGCTAGCTGTTTGCATTCTTGCTTGCTTGCTTGCTAGCTGTTTGCATGCTTGCTTGCTAGCTGTTTGCTTGCTTGCTAGCTGTTTGCTTGTTTGCTTGCTAGCTGATTGCATGCATGCTCGCTTGCTTGCTAGCTGTTTGCATGCTTGCTTGCTTGCTAGCTGTTTGCATTCTTGCTTGCTTGCTTGCTAGCTGTTTGCATGCTTGCTTGCTTGCTTGCTTGCTAGCTGTTTGCATGCTTGCTTGCTTGCTAGCTGTTTGCTTGCTAGCTGTTTGCATGTTTGCTTGCTTGCATGCTTGCTAGCTGCTTGCTTGCTTGCTAGCTGTTTGCTTGCTTGCTTGCTAGCTGTTTGCTTGCTGTTTGCATGCTTGCTACCTGTTTGCATGCTTCCTTGCTTGCTAGCTGTTTGCATGCTTGCTTGCTTGATAGCTGTTTGCATGCTAGCTGTTTGCTTGCTAGCTGTTTGCATGATTGCTTGCTTGCTTGCTAGCTGTTTGCTTGCTTGCTTGCTAGCTGTTTGCATGCTTGCATGCTTGCTTGCTTGCTTGCTAGCTGTTTGCATTCTTGCTTGCTTGCTTGCTAGCTGTTTGCATGCTTGCTTGCTAGCTGTTTGCTTGCTTGCTAGCTGTTTGCTTGTTTGCTTGCTAGCTGATTGCATGCTCGCTTGCTTGCTAGCTGTTTGCATGCTTGCTTGCTTGCTAGCTGTTTGCATTCTTGCTTGCTTGCTTGCTAGCTGTTTGCATGCTTGCTTGCTTGCTTGCTAGCTGTTTGCATGCTTGCTTGCTTGCTAGCTGTTTGCTTGCTAGCTGTTTGCATGTTTGCTTGCTTGCATGCTTGCTAGCTGCTTGCTTGCTTGCTAGCTGTTTGCTTGCTTGCTTGCTAGCTGTTTGCTTGCTGTTTGCATGCTTGCTACCTGTTTGCATGCTTCCTTGCTTGCTAGCTGTTTGCATGCTTGCTTGCTTGCTAGCTGTTTGCATGCTAGCTGTTTGCTTGCTAGCTGTTTGCATGATTGCTTGCTTGCTTGCTAGCTGTTTGCTTGCTTGCTTGCTAGCTGTTTGCATGCTTGCATGCTTGCTTGCTTGCTTGCTAGCTGTTTGCTTGCTTGCTTGCTTGCTTGCATGCTTGCTTGCTTGCTTAAATGCTTGCTTGCTTGCTTGCATGCTAGCTGTTTGCTTGCTTGCTTGCATGCTAGCTGTTTGCTTGCTTGCTAGCTGTTTGCATGCTTGCTAGCTGTTTGCATTCTTGCTTGCTAGCTAGCTGTTTGCATGCTTGCTTGCTTTCTAGCTGTTTGCTTGCTTGCTAGCTGTTTGCATGCTTGCTTGCTAGCTAGCTGTTTGCATGCTTGCTTGCTTGCTTGCTAGCTGATTGCTTGCTTGCTTGCATGCTTGCTTGCTTGCTTGAATGCTTGCTTGCTTGCTTGCATGCTAGCTGTTTGCTTGCTTGCTTGCATGCTAGCTGTTTGCTTGCTTGCTAGCTGTTTGCATGCTTGCTAGCTGTTTGCTTGCTTGCTTTCTAGCTGTTTGCTTGCTTAATAGCTGTTTGCATGCTTGCTTGCTTGCTAGCTGTTTGCATGCTTCCTTGCTTGCTAGCTGTTTGCATGCTAGCTGTTTGCTTGCTAGCTGTTTGCATGCTTGCTTGCTTGCTTGCTAGCTGTTTGCATGCTTGCTTGCTAGCTGTTTGCTTGCTTGCTAGCTGTTTGTTTGTTTGCTTGCTAGCTGATTGCATGCTCGCTTGCTTGCTAGCTGTTTGCATGCTTGCTTGCTTGCTAGCTGTTTGCATTCTTGCTTGCTTGCTTGCTAGCTGTTTGCATGCTTGCTTGCTTGCTTGCTTGCTAGCTGTTTGCATGCTTGCTTGCTTGCTAGCTGTTTGCTTGCTAGCTGTTTGCATGTTTGCTTGCTTGCATGCTTGCTAGCTGCTTGCTTGCTTGCTAGCTGTTTGCTTGCTTGCTTGCTAGCTGTTTGCTTGCTGTTTGCATGCTTGCTACCTGTTTGCATGCTTCCTTGCTTGCTAGCTGTTTGCATGCTTGCTTGCTTGCTAGCTGTTTGCATGCTAGCTGTTTGCTTGCTAGCTGTTTGCATGATTGCTTGCTTGCTTGCTAGCTGTTTGCTTGCTTGCTTGCTAGCTGTTTGCATGCTTGCATGCTTGCTTGCTTGCTTGCTAGCTGTTTGCTTGCTTGCTTGCTTGCTTGCATGCTTGCTTGCTTGCTTGAATGCTTGCTTGCTTGCTTGCATGCTAGCTGTTTGCTTGCTTGCTTGCATGCTAGCTGTTTGCTTGCTTGCTAGCTGTTTGCATGCTTGCTAGCTGTTTGCATTCTTGCTTGCTAGCTAGCTGTTTGCATGCTTGCTTGCTTGCTTTCTAGCTGTTTGCTTGCTTGCTAGCTGTTTGCATGCTTGCTTGCTTGCTTGCTAGCTGTTTGCATGCTTGCTTGCTAGCTAGCTGTTTGCATGCTTGCTTGCTTGCTTGCTAGCTGATTGCTTGCTTGCTTGCATGCTTGCTTGCTTGCTTGCTTGAATGCTTGCTTGCTTGCTTGCATGCTAGCTGTTTGCTTGCTTGCTTGCATGCTAGCTGTTTGCTTGCTTGCTAGCTGTTTGCATGCTTGCTAGCTGTTTGCTTGCTTGCTTGCTTTCTAGCTGTTTGCTTGCTTAATAGCTGTTTGCATGCTTGCTTGCTTGCTAGCTGTTTGCATGCTTCCTTGCTTGCTAGCTGTTTGCATGCTAGCTGTTTGCTTGCTAGCTGTTTGCATGCTTGCTTGCTTGTTTGCTAGCTGTTTGCTTGCTTGCTAGCTGTTTGCATGCTTGCTTGCTAGCAAGCTGTTTGCATGCTTGCTTGCTGTTTGCATGCTTGCTTGCTAGCTGTTTGCATGCTTGCTTGCTAGCAAGCTGTTTGCATGCTTGCGTGCTTGCTTGCTAGCTGTTTGCATGCTTGCTTGCTTGCTAGCTGTTTGCTTGCTTGCTTGCTAGCAAGCTGTTTGCATGCTTGCTTGCTTGCTTGCTAGCTGTTTGCTTTCTTGCTTGCATGCTTGCTTGCTTGCTTGAATGCTTGCTTGCTTGCTGTTTGCATGCTTGCTTGCTAGCTGTTTGCATTCTTGCTTGCTTGCTTGCTAGCTGTTTGCATGCTTGCTTGCTAGCTGTTTGCTTGCTTGCTAGCTGTTTGCTTGCTTGCTTGCTAGCTGTTTGCATGCTTGCATGCTTGCTTGCTTGCTTGCTAGCTGTTTGCTTGCTTGCTTGCTTGCTTGCATGCTTGCTTGCTTGCTTGAATGCTTGCTTGCTTGCTTGCATGCTAGCTGTTTGCTTGCTTGCTTGCATGCTAGCTGTTTGCTTGCTTGCTAGCTGTTTGCATGCTTGCTAGCTGTTTGCATTCTTGCTTGCTAGCTAGCTGTTTGCATGCTTGCTTGCTTGCTTGCTTTCTAGCTGTTTGCTTGCTTGCTAGCTGTTTGCATGCTTGCTTTCTTGCTAGCTGTTTGCATGCTTGCTTGCTAGCTAGCTGTTTGCATGCTTGCTTGCTTGCTTGCTAGCTGATTGCTTGCTTGCTTGCATGCTTGCTTGCTTGCTTGCTTGAATGCTTGCTTGCTTGCTTGCATGCTAGCTGTTTGCTTGCTTGCATGCTAGCTGTTTGCTTGCTTGCTAGCTGTTTGCATGCTTGCTAGCTGTTTGCATTCTTGCTTGCTAGCTAGCTGTTTGCATGCTTGCTTGCTTGCTTGCTTTCTAGCTGTTTGCTTGCTTAATAGCTGTTTGCATGCTTGCTTGCTTGCTAGCTGTTTGCATGCTTCCTTGCTTGCTAGCTGTTTGCATGCTAGCTGTTTGCTTGCTAGCTGTTTGCATGCTTGCTTGCTTGTTTGCTAGCTGTTTGCTTGCTTGCTAGCTGTTTGCATGCTTGCTTGCTTGCTAGCGGTTTGCTTGCTTGAATGCTTGCTTGCGTGCTAGCTTGCATGCTTGCTAGCTGTTTGCTTGCTTGCTTGCTAGCTGTTTGCATGCTTGCTTGCTTGCTTGCTAGCTGTTTGCATGCTTGCTTTCTTGCTAGCTGTTTGCATGCTTGCTTGCTAGCTAGCTGTTTGCATGCTTGCTTGCTAGCTGTTTGCATGCTTGCTTGCTAGCAAGCTGTTTGCATGCTTGCGTGCTTGCTTGCTAGCTGTTTGCATGCTTGCTTGCTTGCTAGCTGTTTGCTTGCTTGCTTGCTAGCTGTTTGCATGCTTGCTTGCTTGCTTGCTAGCTGTTTGCTTTCTTGCTTGCATGCTTGCTTGCTTGCTTGAATGCTTGCTTGCTTGCTGTTTGCATGCTTGCTTGCTAGCTGTTTGCATTCTTGCTTGCTTGCTTGCTAGCTGTTTGCTTGCTTGCTAGCTGTTTGCTTGTTTGCTTGCTTGCTTGCATACTTGCTTGCTTGCTTGAATGCTTGCTTGCTTGCTTGCATGCTAGCTGTTTGCTTGCTTGCTTGCATGCTAGCTGTTTGCTTGCTTGCTAGCTGTTTGCATGCTTGCTAGCTGTTTGCATTCTTGCTTGCTAGCTAGCTGTTTGCATGCTTGCTTGCTTGCTTGCTTTCTAGCTGTTTGCTTGCTTGCTAGCTGTTTGCATGCTTGCTTGCTTGCTTGCTAGCTGTTTGCATGCTTGCTTTCTTGCTAGCTGTTTGCATGCTTGCTTGCTAGCTAGCTGTTTGCATGCTTGCTTGCTTGCTTGCTAGCTGATTGCTTGCTTGCTTGCATGCTTGCTTGCTTGCTTGCTTGAATGCTTGCTTGCTTGCTTGCATGCTAGCTGTTTGCTTGCTTGCATGCTAGCTGTTTGCTTGCTTGCTAGCTGTTTGCATGCTTGCTAGCTGTTTGCATTCTTGCTTGCTAGCTAGCTGTTTGCATGCTTGCTTGCTTGCTTGCTTTCTAGCTGTTTGCTTGCTTAATAGCTGTTTGCATGCTTGCTTGCTTGCTAGCTGTTTGCATGCTTCCTTGCTTGCTAGCTGTTTGCATGCTTGCTTGCTTGCTAGCTGTTTGCTTGCTTGCTTGCTAGCTGTTTGCATGCTTGCTTGCTTGCTTGCTAGCTGTTTGCTTTCTTGCTTGCATGCTTGCTTGCTTGCTTGAATGCTTGCTTGCTTGCTGTTTGCATGCTTGCTTGCTAGCTGTTTGCATTCTTGCTTGCTTGCTTGCTAGCTGTTTGCATGCTTGCTTGCTAGCTGTTTGCTTGCTTGCTAGCTGTTTGCTTGTTTGCTTGCTAGCTGATTGCATGCTCGCTTGCTTGCTAGCTGTTTGCATGCTTGCTTGCTTGCTAGCTGTTTGCATTCTTGCTTGCTTGCTTGCTAGCTGTTTGCATGCTTGCTTGCTTGCTTGCTTGCTAGCTGTTTGCATGCTTGCTTGCTTGCTAGCTGTTTGCTTGCTAGCTGTTTGCATGTTTGCTTGCTTGCATGCTTGCTAGCTGCTTGCTTGCTTGCTAGCTGTTTGCTTGCTTGCTTGCTAGCTGTTTGCTTGCTGTTTGCATGCTTGCTACCTGTTTGCATGATTCCTTGCTTGCTAGCTGTTTGCATGCTTGCTTGCTTGCTAGCTGTTTGCATGCTAGCTGTTTGCTTGCTAGCTGTTTGCATGATTGCTTGCTTGCTTGCTAGCTGTTTGCTTGCTTGCTTGCTAGCTGTTTGCATGCTTGCATGCTTGCTTGCTTGCTTGCTAGCTGTTTGCTTGCTTGCTTGCTTGCTTGCTTGCATGCTTGCTTGAATGCTTGCTTGCTTGCTTGCATGCTAGCTGTTTGCTTGCTTGCTTGCATGCTAGCTGTTTGCTTGCTTGCTAGCTGTTTGCATGCTTGCTAGCTGTTTGCATTCTTGCTTGCTAGCTAGCTGTTTGCATGCTTGCTTGCTTGCTTTCTAGCTGTTTGCTTGCTTGCTAGCTGTTTGCATGCTTGCTTGCTTGCTGTTTGCATGCTAGCTGTTTGCTTGCTAGCTGTTTGCATGCTTGCTTGCTTGTTTGCTAGCTGTTTGCATGCTTGCTTGCTTGCTTGCTAGCTGTTTGCTTTCTTGCTTGCATGCTTGCTTGCTTGCTTGAATGCTTGCTTGCTTGCTGTTTGCATGATTGCTTGCTAGCTGTTTGCATTCTTGCTTGCTTGCTTGCTAGCTGTTTGCATGCTTGCTTGCTAGCTGTTTGCTTGCTTGCTAGCTGTTTGCTTGTTTGCTTGCTAGCTGATTGCATGCTCGCTTGCTTGCTAGCTGTTTGCATGCTTGCTTGCTTGCTAGCTCTTTGCATTCTTGCTTGCTTGCTTGCTAGCTGTTTGCATGCTTGCTTGCTTGCTTGCTTGCTAGCTGTTTGCATGCTTGCTTGCTTGCTAGCTGTTTGCATGCTTGCTTGCTTGCTTGCTAGCTGTTTGCATGCTTGCTTTCTTGCTAGCTGTTTGCATGCTTGCTTGCTAGCTAGCTGTTTGCATGCTTGCTTGCTAGCTGTTTGCATGCTTGCTTGCTAGCAAGCTGTTTGCATGCTTGCGTGCTTGCTTGCTAGCTGTTTGCATGCTTGCTTGCATGCTAGCTGTTTGCTTGCTTGCTTGCATGCTAGCTGTTTGCTTGCTTGCTAGCTGTTTGCATGCTTGCTAGCTGTTTGCATTCTTGCTTGCTAGCTAGCTGTTTGCATGCTTGCTTGCTTGCTTTCTAGCTGTTTGCTTGCTTGCTAGCTGTTTGCATGCTTGCTTGCTTGCTGTTTGCATGCTAGCTGTTTGCTTGCTAGCTGTTTGCATGCTTGCTTGCTTGTTTGCTAGCTGTTTGCATGCTTGCTTGCTTGCTTGCTAGCTGTTTGCTTTCTTGCTTGCATGCTTGCTTGCTTGCTTGAATGCTTGCTTGCTTGCTGTTTGCATGCTTGCTTGCTAGCTGTTTGCATTCTTGCTTGCTTGCTTGCTAGCTGTTTGCATGCTTGCTTGCTAGCTGTTTGCTTGCTTGCTAGCTGTTTGCTTGTTTGCTTGCTAGCTGATTGCATGCTCGCTTGCTTGCTAGCTGTTTGCATGCTTGCTTGCTTGCTAGCTCTTTGCATTCTTGCTTGCTTGCTTGCTAGCTGTTTGCATGCTTGCTTGCTTGCTTGCTTGCTAGCTGTTTGCATGCTTGCTTGCTTGCTAGCTGTTTGCATGCTTGCGTGCTTGCTTGCTAGCTGTTTGCATGCTTGCTTGCATGCTAGCTGTTTGCTTGCTTGCTTGCATGCTAGCTGTTTGCTTGCTTGCTAGCTGTTTGCATGCTTGCTAGCTGTTTGCATTCTTGCTTGCTAGCTAGCTGTTTGCATGCTTGCTTGCTTGCTTTCTAGCTGTTTGCTTGCTTGCTAGCTGTTTGCATGCTTGCTTGCTTGCTGTTTGCATGCTAGCTGTTTGCTTGCTAGCTGTTTGCATGCTTGCTTGCTTGTTTGCTAGCTGTTTGCATGCTTGCTTGCTTGCTTGCTAGCTGTTTGCTTTCTTGCTTGCATGCTTGCTTGCTTGCTTGAATGCTTGCTTGCTTGCTGTTTGCATGCTTGCTTGCTAGCTGTTTGCATTCTTGCTTGCTTGCTTGCTAGCTGTTTGCATGCTTGCTTGCTAGCTGTTTGCTTGCTTGCTAGCTGTTTGCTTGTTTGCTTGCTAGCTGATTGCATGCTCGCTTGCTTGCTAGCTGTTTGCATGCTTGCTTGCTTGCTAGCTCTTTGCATTCTTGCTTGCTTGCTTTCTAGCTGTTTGCATGCTTGCTTGCTTGCTTGCTTGCTAGCTGTTTGCATGCTTGCTTGCTTGCTAGCTGTTTGCATGCTTGCTTGCTTGCTTGCTAGCTGTTTGCATGCTTGCTTTCTTGCTAGCTGTTTGCATGCTTGCTTGCTAGCTAGCTGTTTGCATGCTTGCTTGCTAGCTGTTTGCATGCTTGCTTGCTAGCAAGCTGTTTGCATGCTTGCGTGCTTGCTTGCTAGCTGTTTGCATGCTTGCTTGCTTGCTAGCTGTTTGCTTGCTTGCTTGCTAGCTGTTTGCATGCTTGCTTGCTTGCTTGCTAGCTGTTTGCTTTCTTGCTTGCATGCTTGCTTGCTTGCTTGAATGCTTGCTTGCTTGCTGTTTGCATGCTTGCTTGCTAGCTGTTTGCATTCTTGCTTGCTTGCTTGCTAGCTGTTTGCTTGCTTGCTAGCTGTTTGCTTGTTTGCTTGCTTGCTTGCATGCTTGCTTGCTTGCTTGAATGCTTGCTTGCTTGCTTGCATGCTAGCTGTTTGCTTGCTTGCTTGCATGCTAGCTGTTTGCTTGCTTGCTAGCTGTTTGCATGCTTGCTAGCTGTTTGCATTCTTGCTTGCTAGCTAGCTGTTTGCATGCTTGCTTGCTTGCTTGCTTTCTAGCTGTTTGCTTGCTTGCTAGCTGTTTGCATGCTTGCTTGCTTGCTTGCTAGCTGTTTGCATGCTTGCTTTCTTGCTAGCTGTTTGCATGCTTGCTTGCTAGCTAGCTGTTTGCATGCTTGCTTGCTTGCTTGCTAGCTGATTGCTTGCTTGCTTGCATGCTTGCTTGCTTGCTTGCTTGAATGCTTGCTTGCTTGCTTGCATGCTAGCTGTTTGCTTGCTTGCATGCTAGCTGTTTGCTTGCTTGCTAGCTGTTTGCATGCTTGCTAGCTGTTTGCATTCTTGCTTGCTAGCTAGCTGTTTGCATGCTTGCTTGCTTGCTTGCTTTCTAGCTGTTTGCTTGCTTAATAGCTGATTGCATGCTTGCTTGCTTGCTAGCTGTTTGCATGCTTCCTTGCTTGCTAGCTGTTTGCATGCTTGCTTGCTTGCTAGCTGTTTGCTTGCTTGCTTGCTAGCTGTTTGCATGCTTGCTTGCTTGCTTGCTAGCTGTTTGCTTTCTTGCTTGCATGCTTGCTTGCTTGCTTGAATGCTTGCTTGCTTGCTGTTTGCATGCTTGCTTGCTAGCTGTTTGCATTCTTGCTTGCTTGCTTGCTAGCTGTTTGCATGCTTGCTTGCTAGCTGTTTGCTTGCTTGCTAGCTGTTTGCTTGTTTGCTTGCTAGCTGATTGCATGCTCGCTTGCTTGCTAGCTGTTTGCATGCTTGCTTGCTTGCTAGCTGTTTGCATTCTTGCTTGCTTGCTTGCTAGCTGTTTGCATGCTTGCTTGCTTGCTTGCTTGCTAGCTGTTTGCATGCTTGCTTGCTTGCTAGCTGTTTGCTTGCTAGCTGTTTGCATGTTTGCTTGCTTGCATGCTTGCTAGCTGCTTGCTTGCTTGCTAGCTGTTTGCTTGCTTGCTTGCTAGCTGTTTGCTTGCTGTTTGCATGCTTGCTACCTGTTTGCATGATTCCTTGCTTGCTAGCTGTTTGCATGCTTGCTTGCTTGCTAGCTGTTTGCATGCTAGCTGTTTGCTTGCTAGCTGTTTGCATGATTGCTTGCTTGCTTGCTAGCTGTTTGCTTGCTTGCTTGCTTGCTTGCATGCTTGCTTGCATGCTTGCTTGCTTGCTTGCTAGCTGTTTGCTTGCTTGCTTGCTTGCTTGCTGAATGCTGCTTTTGCTTGCTTGCTTGCATGCTGCTTGCTGTTTGCATTGCTGTTTGCTTGCTTGCTAGCTGTTTGCATGCTTGCTAGCTGTTTGCATTCTTGCTTGCTAGCTAGCTGTTTGCATGCTTGCTTGCTTGCTTTCTAGCTGTTTGCTTGCTTGCTAGCTGTTTGCATGCTTGCTTGCTTGCTGTTTGCATGCTAGCTGTTTGCTTGCTAGCTGTTTGCATGCTTGCTTGCTTGTTTGCTAGCTGTTTGCATGCTTGCTTGCTTGCTTGCTAGCTGTTTGCTTTCTTGCTTGCATGCTTGCTTGCTTGCTTGAATGCTTGCTTGCTTGCTGTTTGCATGCTTGCTTGCTAGCTGTTTGCATTCTTGCTTGCTTGCTTGCTAGCTGTTTGCATGCTTGCTTGCTAGCTGTTTGCTTGCTTGCTAGCTGTTTGCTTGTTTGCTTGCTAGCTGATTGCATGCTCGCTTGCTTGCTAGCTGTTTGCATGCTTGCTTGCTTGCTAGCTCTTTGCATTCTTGCATTGCTTGCTTGCTAGCTGCTTTTTGCTTGCTTGCTTGCTTGCTTGCTAGCTGTTTGCATGCTTGCTTGCTTGCTAGCTGTTTGCTTGCTAGCTGTTTGCATGTTTGCTTGCTTGCATGCTTGCTAGCTGCTTGCTTGCTTGCTAGCTGTTTGCTTGCTTGCTTGCTAGCTGTTTGCTTGCTGTTTGCATGCTTGCTACCTGTTTGCATGCTTCCTTGCTTGCTAGCTGTTTGCATGCTAGCTGTTTGCTTGCTAGCTGTTTGCATGATTGCTTGCTTGCTTGCTAGCTGTTTGCTTGCTTGCTTGCTAGCTGTTTGCATGCTTGCATGCTTGCTTGCTTGCTTGCTAGCTGTTTGCTTGCTTGCTTGCTTGCTTGCTTGCTTGCATGCTTGCTTGCTTGCTTGAATGCTTGCTTGCTTGCTTGCATGCTAGCTGTTTGCTTGCTTGCTTGCATGCTAGCTGTTTGCTTGCTTGCTTGCTAGCTGTTTGCATTCTTGCTAGCTGTTTGCATTCTTGCTTGCTAGCTAGCTGTTTGCATGCTTGCTTGCTTGCTTGCTTTCTAGCTGTTTGCTTGCTTGCTAGCTGTTTGCATGCTTGCTTGCTTGCTTGCTAGCTGTTTGCATGCTTGCTTTCTTGCTAGCTGTTTGCATGCTTGCTTGCTAGCTAGCTGTTTGCATGCTTGCTTGCTTGCTTGCTAGCTGATTGCTTGCTTGCTTGCATGCTTGCTTGCTTGCTTGCTTGAATGCTTGCTTTCTTGCTTGCATGCTAGCTGTTTGCTTGCTTGCTTGCATGCTAGCTGTTTGCTTGCTTGCTAGCTGTTTGCATGCTTGCTAGCTGTTTGCTTGCTTGCTTGCTTTCTAGCTGTTTGCTTGCTTAATAGCTGTTTGCATGCTTGCTTGCTTGCTAGCTGTTTGCATGCTTCCTTGCTTGCTAGCTGTTTGCATGCTAGCTGTTTGCTTGCTAGCTGTTTGCATGCTTGCTTGCTTGTTTGCTAGCTGTTTGCTTGCTTGCTAGCTGTTTGCATGCTTGCTTGCTTGCTAGCGGTTTGCTTGCTTGAATGCTTGCTTGCGTGCTAGCTTGCATGCTTGCTAGCTGTTTGCTTGCTTGCTTGCTAGCTGTTTGCATGCTTGCTTGCTTGCTTGCTAGCTGTTTGCATGCTTGCTTTCTTGCTAGCTGTTTGCATGCTTGCTTGCTAGCTAGCTGTTTGCATGCTTGCTTGCTGTTTGCATGCTTGCTTGCTAGCTGTTTGCATGCTTGCTTGCTAGCAAGCTGTTTGCATGCTTGCGTGCTTGCTTGCTAGCTGTTTGCATGCTTGCTTGCTTGCTAGCTGTTTGCTTGCTTGCTTGCTAGCTGTTTGCATGCTTGCTTGCTTGCTTGCTAGCTGTTTGCTTTCTTGCTTGCATGCTTGCTTGCTTGCTTGAATGCTTGCTTGCTTGCTGTTTGCATGCTTGCTTGCTAGCTGTTTGCATTCTTGCTTGCTTGCTTGCTAGCTGTTTGCATGCTTGCTTGCTAGCTGTTTGCTTGCTTGCTAGCTGTTTGCTTGCTTGCTTGCTAGCTGTTTGCATGCTTGCATGCTTGCTTGCTTGCTTGCTAGCTGTTTGCTTGCTTGCTTGCTTGCATGCTTGCTTGCTTGCTTGAATGCTTGCTTGCTTGCTTGCATGCTAGCTGTTTGCTTGCTTGCTTGCATGCTAGCTGTTTGCTTGCTTGCTAGCTGTTTGCATGCTTGCTAGCTGTTTGCATGCTTGCTTGCTTGCTTGCTTTCTAGCTGTTTGCTTGCTTGCTAGCTGTTTGCATGCTTGCTTGCTAGCTGTTTGCATGCTTGCTTTCTTGCTAGCTGTTTGCATGCTTGCTTGCTAGCTAGCTGTTTGCATGCTTGCTTGCTTGCTTGCTAGCTGATTGCTTGCTTGCTTGCTTGCTTGCTTGCTTGAATGCTTGCTTGCTTGCTTGCATGCTAGCTGTTTGCTTGCATGCTAGCTGTTTGCTTGCTTGCTAGCTGTTTGCATGCTTGCTAGCTGTTTGCATTCTTGCTTGCTAGCTAGCTGTTTGCATGCTTGCTTGCTTGCTTGCTTTCTAGCTGTTTGCTTGCTTAATAGCTGTTTGCATGCTTGCTTGCTTGCTAGCTGTTTGCATGCTTCCTTGCTTGCTAGCTGTTTGCATGCTAGCTGTTTGCTTGCTAGCTGTTTGCATGCTTGCTTGCTTGTTTGCTAGCTGTTTGCTTGCTTGCTAGCTGTTTGCATGCTTGCTTGCTTGCTAGCGGTTTGCTTGCTTGAATGCTTGCTTGCGTGCTAGCTTGCATGCTTGCTAGCTGTTTGCTTGCTTGCTTGCTAGCTGTTTGCATGCTTGCTTGCTTGCTTGCTTGCTAGCTGTTTGCATGCTTGCTTTCTTGCTAGCTGTTTGCATGCTTGCTTGCTAGCTAGCTGTTTGCATGCTTGCTTGCTGTTTGCATGCTTGCTTGCTAGCTGTTTGCATGCTTGCTTGCTAGCAAGCTGTTTGCATGCTTGCGTGCTTGCTTGCTAGCTGTTTGCATGCTTGCTTGCTTGCTAGCTGTTTGCTTGCTTGCTTGCTAGCTGTTTGCATGCTTGCTTGCTTGCTTGCTAGCTGTTTGCTTTCTTGCTTGCATGCTTGCTTGCTTGCTTTAATGCTTGCTTGCTTGCTGTTTGCATGCTTGCTTGCTAGCTGTTTGCATTCTTGCTTGCTTGCTTGCTAGCTGTTTGCATGCTTGCTTGCTAGCTGTTTGCTTGCTTGCTAGCTGTTTGCTTGTTTGCTTGCTAGCTGTTTGCATGCTCGCTTGCTTGCTAGCTGTTTGCATGCTTGCTTGCTTGCTAGCTGTTTGCATTCTTGCTTGCTTGCTTGCTAGCTGTTTGCATGCTTGCTTGCTTGCTTGCTTGCTAGCTGTTTGCATGCTTGCTTGCTTGCTAGCTGTTTGCTTGCTAGCTGTTTGCATGTTTGCTTGCTTGCGTGCTTGCTAGCTGCTTGCTTGCTTGCTAGCTGTTTGCTTGCTTGCTTGCTAGCTGTTTGCTTGCTGTTTGCATGCTTGCTACCTGTTTGCATGCTTCCTTGCTTGCTAGCTGTTTGCATGCTTGCTTGCTTGCTAGCTGTTTGCATGCTAGCTGTTTGCTTGCTAGCTGTTTGCATGATTGCTTGCTTGCTTGCTAGCTGTTTGCTTGCTTGCTTGCTAGCTGTTTGCATGCTTGCATGCTTGCTTGCTTGCTAGCTGTTTGCTTGCTTGCTTGCTTGCTTGCTTGCTTGCATGCTTGCTTGAATGCTTGCTTGCTTGCTTGCATGCTAGCTGTTTGCTTGCTTGCTTGCATGCTAGCTGTTTGCTTGCTTGCTAGCTGTTTGCATTCTTGCTTGCTTGCTTGCTAGCTGTTTGCATGCTTGCTTGCTAGCTGTTTGCTTGCTTGCTAGCTGTTTGCTTGTTTGCTTGCTAGCTGATTGCATGCTCGCTTGCTTGCTAGCTGTTTGCATGCTTGCTTGCTTGCTAGCTCTTTGCATTCTTGCTTGCTTGCTTGCTAGCTGTTTGCATGCTTGCTTGCTAGCTGTTTGCATGCTTGCTTGCTTGCTAGCTGTTTGCTTGCTAGCTGTTTGCATGTTTGCTTGCTTGCATGCTTGCTAGCTGCTTGCTTGCTTGCTAGCTGTTTGCATGCTAGCTGTTTGCTTGCTAGCTGTTTGCATGATTGCTTGCTTGCTTGCTAGCTGTTTGCTTGCTTGCTTGCTAGCTGTTTGCATGCTTTCATGCTTGCTTGCTTGCTTGCTAGCTGTTTGCTTGCTTGCTTGCTTGCTTGCATGCTTGCTTGCTTGCTTGAATGCTTGCTTGCTTGCTTGCATGCTAGCTGTTTGCTTGCTTGCTTGCATGCTAGCTGTTTGCTTGCTTGCTAGCTGTTTGCATGCTTGCTAGCTGTTTGCATTCTTGCTTGCTAGCTAGCTGTTTGCATGCTTGCTTGCTTTCTAGCTGTTTGCTTGCTTGCTAGCTGTTTGCATGCTTGCTTGCTAGCTGTTTGCATGCTTGCTTGCTTGCTTGCTAGCTGTTTGCATGCTTGCTTTCTTGCTAGCTGTTTGCATGCTTGCTTGCTAGCTAGCTGTTTGCATGCTTGCTTGCTTGCTTGCTAGCTGATTGCTTGCTTGCTTGCTTGCATGCTTGCTTGCTTGCTTGCTTGAATGCTTGCTTGCTTGCTTGCATGCTAGCTGTTTGCTTGCTTGCTTGCATGCTAGCTGTTTGCTTGCTTGCTAGCTGTTTGCATGCTTGCTAGCTGTTTGCATTCTTGCTTGCTAGCTAGCTGTTTGCATGCTTGCTTGCTTGCTTGCTTTCTAGCTGTTTGCTTGCTTAATAGCTGTTTGCATGCTTGCTTGCTTGCTAGCTGTTTGCATGCTTCCTTGCTTGCTAGCTGTTTGCATGCTAGCTGTTTGCTTGCTAGCTGTTTGCATGCTTGCTTGCTTGTTTGCTAGCTGTTTGCTTGCTTGCTAGCTGTTTGCATGCTTGCTTGCTTGCTAGCGGTTTGCTTGCTGGCTTGCTTGAATGCTTGCTTGCGTGCTAGCTTGCATGCTTGCTAGCTGTTTGCTTGCTTGCTTGCTAGCTGTTTGCATGCTTGCTTGCTTGCTTGCTAGCTGTTTGCATGCTTGCTTTCTTGCTAGCTGTTTGCATGCTTGCTTGCTAGCTAGCTGTTTGCATGCTTGCTTGCTGTTTGCATGCTTGCTTGCTAGCTGTTTGCATGCTTGCTTGCTAGCAAGCTGTTTGCATGCTTGCTTGCTTGCTTGCTTGCTAGCAGTTTGCATGCTTGCTTGCTTGCTAGCTGTTTGCATGCTTGCTTGCTAGCTGTTTGCATGCTTGCTTGCTTGCTTGCTAGCTGTTTGCTTGCTTGCTTGCATGCTTGCTTGAATGCTTGCTTGCTTGCTGTTTGCATGCTTGCTAGCTAGCTGTTTGCATGCTTGCTTGCTTGCTTGCTAGCTGTTTGCATGCTTGCTTGCTAGCTAGCTGTTTGCATGCTTGCTTGCTGTTTGCATGCTTGCTTGCTAGCTGTTTGCATGCTTGCTTGCTAGCAAGCTGTTTGCATGCTTGCGTGCTTGCTTGCTAGCTGTTTGCATGCTTGCTTGCTTGCTAGCTGTTTGCTTGCTTGCTTGCTAGCTGTTTGCATGCTTGCTTGCTTGCTTGCTAGCTGTTTGCTTTCTTGCTTGCATGCTTGCTTGCTTGCTTGAATGCTTGCTTGCTTGCTGTTTGCATGCTTGCTTGCTAGCTGTTTGCATTCTTGCTTGCTTGCTTGCTAACTGTTTGCATGCTTGCTTGCTAGCTGTTTGCTTGCTTGCTAGCTGTTTGCTTGCTAGCTGATTGCATGCTCGCTTGCTTGCTAGCTGTTTGCATGCTTGCTTGCTTGCTGTTTGCATGCTAGCTGTTTGCTTGCTAGCTGTTTGCATGCTTGCTTGCTTGTTTGCTAGCTGTTTGCTTGCTTCCTTGCTTGCTAGCTGTTTGCATGCTTGCTTGCTTGCTAGCTGTTTGCATGCTAGCTGTTTGCTTGCTAGCTGTTTGCATGCTTGCTTGCTTGCTAGCTGTTTGCTCGCTTGCTTGCTAGCTGTTTGCATGCTTGCATGCTTGCTTGCTTGCTTGCTAGCTGTTTGCTTGCTTGCATGCTTGCTTGCTTGCTTGCTTGAATGCTTGCTTGCTTGCTTGCATGCTAGCTGTTTGCTTGCTTGCTTGCATGCTAGCTGCTTGCTTGCTTGCTAGCTGTTTGCATGCTTGCTAGCTGTTTGCATTCTTGCTTGCTAGCTAGCTGTTTGCATGCTTGCTTGCTTGCTTGCTTTCTAGCTGTTTGCTTGCTTAATAGCTGTTTGCATGCTTGCTTGCTTGCTAGCTGTTTGCATGCTTCCTTGCTTGCTAGCTGTTTGCATGCTAGCTGTTTGCTTGCTAGCTGTTTGCATGCTTGCTTGCTTGTTTGCTAGCTGTTTGCTTGCTTGCTAGCTGTTTGCATGCTTGCTTGCTTGCTTGCTTTCTAGCTGTTTGCTTGCTTAATAGCTGTTTGCATGCTTGCTTGCTTGCTAGCTGTTTGCATGCTTCCTTGCTTGCTAGCTGTTTGCATGCTAGCTGTTTGCTTGCTAGCTGTTTGCATGCTTGCTTGCTTGTTTGCTAGCTGTTTGCTTGCTTGCTAGCTGTTTGCATGCTTGCTTGCTTGCTAGCGGTTTGCTTGCTGGCTTGCTTGAATGCTTGCTTGCGTGCTAGCTTGCATGCTTGCTAGCTGTTTGCTTGCTTGCTTGCTAGCTGTTTGCATGCTTGCTTGCTTGCTTGCTAGCTGTTTGCATGCTTGCTTTCTTGCTAGCTGTTTGCATGCTTGCTTGCTAGCTGTTTGCATTCTTGCTTGCTTGCTAGCTGTTTGCATGCTTGCTTGCTTGCTTGCTAGCTGTTTGCATTCTTGCTTGCTTGCTTGCTAGCTGTTTGCATGCTTGCTTGCTTGCTTGCTAGCTGTTTGCATGCTTGCTTGCTTGCTAGCTGTTTGCATTCTTGCTTGCTTGCATGCTTGCTAGCTGCTTGCTTGCTTGCTTGCTAGCTGTTTGCTTGCTTGCTTGCTAGCTGTTTGCTTGCTGTTTGCTTGCTTGTTAGCTGTTTGCTTGCTTGCTAGCTGTTTGCTAGCTGTTTGCTAGCTGATTGCATGATTGCTTGCTTGCTTGCTAGCCGTTTGCATGCTTGCTTGCTAGCTGTTTGCTTGCTAGCTGTTTGTATGCTTGCTTGCTAGCTGTTTGCTAGCTGATTGCATGCTTGCTTGCTTGCTTGCTAGCTGTTTGCATGCTTGCTTGCTTGCTAGCTGTTTGCATGCTTGCTTGCTAGCTGTTTGCATGCTTGCTTGCTTGCTTGCCATTTGCATGCTTGCTTGCTAGCTGTTTGCTTGCTTGCTTGCTTGCTGTTTGCTTGCTTGCTTGCTGTTTGCTTGCTAGCTGTTTGCTTGCTAGCTGTTTGCTTGCTTGCTTGCTTGCTAGCTGTTTGCTTGCTTGCTAGCTGTTTGCTTTCTTGCTAGCTGTTTGCTAGCTGATTGCATGATTGCTTGCTTGCTTGCTAGCTGTTTGCATGCTTGCTTGCTTGCTTGCTTGCTAGCTGTTTGCATGCTTGCTTGCTAGCTGTTTGCATGCTTGCTTGCTTGCTTGCCGTTTGCATGCTTGCTTGCTAGCTGTTTGCTTGCTTGCTTGCTTGCTGTTTGCTTGCTAGCTGTTTGCTTGCTAGCTGCTTGCATGCTAGCTGTTTGCATGTTTGCTTGCTTGCATGCTTGCTTGCTTGCTAGCTGTTTGCTTGTTTGCTTGCTAGCTGTTTGCTTGCTTGCTAGCTGTTTGCATGTTTGCTTGCTTGCTTGCATGCTTGCTTGCTTGCTAGCTGCTTGCTTGCTTGCTTGCTTGCTTGCTAGCTGTTTGCTTGCTTGCTAGCTGTTTGTATGCTTGCTAGCTGTTTGCTTGCTTGCTAGCTGTTTGCATGCTTGCTTGCTAGCTGTTTGCTTGCTTGCTAGGTGTTTGCTTGTTTGCTTGCTAGCTGATTGCATGCTTGCTTGCTTGCTAGCTGTTTGCATGCTTGCTTGCTTGCTTGCTTGCTAGCCGTTTGCATGCTTGCTTGCTAGCTGTTTGCTTGCTTGCTAGCTGTTTGTATGCTTGCTTGCTAGCTGTTTGCTAGCTGATTGCATGCTTGCTTGCTTGCTTGCTAGCTGTTTGCATGCTTGCTTGCTTGCTTGCTTGCTGTTTGCTTGCTAGCTGTTTGCATGTTTGCTTGCTTGCATGCTTGCTTGCTTGCTAGCTGTTTGCTTGTTTGCTTGCTAGCTGTTTGCTTGCTTGCTAGCTGTTTGCATGTTTGCTTGCTTGCATGCTTGCTTGCTTGCTAGCTGCTTGCTTGCTTGATAGCTGTTTGCTTGCTTGCTAGCTGTTTGTATGCTTGCTTGCTAACAGTTTTCTTGCTTGCTAGCTGTTTGTATGCTTGCTTGCTAGCTGTTTGCTTGCTTGCTAGCTGTTTGTATGCTTGCTTGCTAGCTGTTTGCTTGCTTGCTAGGTGTTTGCTTGTTTGCTTGCTAGCTGATTGCATGCTTGCTTGCTTGCTAGCTGTTTGCATGCTTGCTTGCTTGCTTGCTTGCTAGCCGTTTCCATGCTTGCTTGCTAGCTGTTTGCTTGCTTGCTTGCTGTTTGCTTGCTTGCTTGCTGTTTGCTTGCTAGCTGTTTGCTTGCTAGCTGTTTGCCTGCTTGCTTGCTTGCTAGCTGTTTGCTTGCTTGCTTGCTAGCTGTTTGCATGCTTGCTTGCTTGCTAGCTGTTTGCTTGCTGGCTTGCTTGCTTGCTTGAATGCTTGCTTGTGTGCTTGCTTGCTTGCTTGCTTGCTAGCTGTTTGTATGCTTGCTTGCTAGCTGTTTGCTTGCTGGCTTGCTTGCTTGCTTGAATGCTTGCTTGCGTGCTTGCTTGCTTGCTTGCTTGCTAGCTGTTTGCATGCTTGCTTGCTTGCTAGCTGTTTGCATGCTTGCATGCTTGCTTGCTTGCTTGCCGTTTGCATGCTTGCATGCTAGCTGTTTGCTTGCTTGCTTGCTGTTTGCTTGCTTGCTTGCTGTTTGCTTGCTAGCTGTTTGCTTGCTAGCTGTTTGCTTGCTTGCTTGCTTGCTAGCTGTTTGCTTGCTTGCTAGCTGTTTGCATGCTTGCATGCTTGCTTGCTTGCTAGCTGCTTGCTTGTTTGCTTGCTAGCTGATTGCATGCTTGCTTGCTTGCTTGCTAGCTGTTTGCATGCTTGCTTGCTAGCTGATTGCATTCTTGCTTGCTTGCTTGCTAGCTGTTTGCATGCTTGCTTGCTTGCTTGCTAGCTGTGTGCATGTTTGCTCGCTTGCATGCTTGCTTGCTTGCTAGCTGTTTGCTTGCTTGCTTGCTAGCTGTTTGTTTGCTTGCTAGCTGTTTGCATGTTTGCTTGCTTGCATGCTTGCTTGCTTGCTAGCTGCTTGCTTGCTTGCTAGCTGTTTGTTTGCTTGCTAGCTATTTGCTTGCTTGCTAGCTGTTTGCATGCTTGCTTGCTAGCTGTTTGCTTGCTTGCTAGCTGTTTGTATGCTTGCTTGCTAGCTGTTTGCTTGCTTGCTAGCTGTTTGCTTGTTTGCTTGCTAGCTGTTTGCATGCTTGCTTGCTTGCTAGCTGTTTGCATGCTTGCTAGCTGTTTGCATGCTTGCTTGCTTGCTAGCAGTTTGCATGCTTGCTTGCTTGCTTGCTTGCTAGCTGTTTGCATGCTTGCTGGCTAGCTGTTTGCATGCTTGCTTGCTTGCTAGCAGTTTGCATGCTTGCTTGCTTGCTTGCTTGCTAGCTGCTTGCTTGCTTGCTAGCTGTTTGCTTGCTTGCTAGCTATTTGCTTGCTTGCTAGCTGTTTGCATGCTTGCTTGCTAGCTGTTTGCTTGCTTGCTAGCTGTTTGTATGCTTGCTTGCTAGCTGTTTGCTTGCTTGCTAGCTGTTTGCATGCATGCTTGCTTGCTTGCTTGCTAGCTGTTTGCATGCTTGCTTGCTTGCTTGCTAGCTGTTTGCTTGCTTGCTTGCTGTTTGCTTGCTTGCTTGCTGTTTGCTTGCTAGCTGTTTGCTTGCTAGCTGTTTGCTTGCTTGCTTGCTTGCTAGCTGTTTGCTTGCTTGCTTGCTAGCTGTTTGCATGCTTGCTTGCTTGCTAGCTGTTTGCTTGCTGGCTTGCTTGCTTGCTTGAATGCTTGCTTGTGTGCTTGCTTGCTTGCTTGCTTGCTAGCTGTTTGTATGCTTGCTTGCTAGCTGTTTGCTTGCTGGCTTGCTTGCTTGCTTGAATGCTTGCTTGCGTGCTTGCTTGCTTGCTTGCTTGCTAGCTGTTTGCATGCTTGCTTGCTTGCTAGCTGTTTGCATGCTTGCATGCTTGCTTGCTTGCTTGCCGTTTGCATGCTTGCATGCTAGCTGTTTGCTTGCTTGCTTGCTGTTTGCTTGCTTGCTTGCTGTTTGCTTGCTAGCTGTTTGCTTGCTAGCTGTTTGCTTGCTTGCTTGCTTGCTAGCTGTTTGCTTGCTTGCTAGCTGTTTGCATGCTTGCATGCTTGCTTGCTTGCTAGCTGCTTGCTTGTTTGCTTGCTAGCTGATTGCATGCTTGCTTGCTTGCTTGCTAGCTGTTTGCATGCTTGCTTGCTAGCTGATTGCATTCTTGCTTGCTTGCTTGCTAGCTGTTTGCATGCTTGCTTGCTTGCTTGCTAGCTGTGTGCATGTTTGCTCGCTTGCATGCTTGCTTGCTTGCTAGCTGTTTGCTTGCTTGCTTGCTAGCTGTTTGTTTGCTTGCTAGCTGTTTGCATGTTTGCTTGCTTGCATGCTTGCTTGCTTGCTAGCTGCTTGCTTGCTTGCTAGCTGTTTGCTTGCTTGCTAGCTATTTGCTTGCTTGCTAGCTGTTTGCATGCTTGCTTGCTAGCTGTTTGCTTGCTTGCTAGCTGTTTGTATGCTTGCTTGCTAGCTGTTTGCTTGCTTGCTAGCTGTTTGCTTGTTTGCTTGCTAGCTGTTTGCATGCTTGCTTGCTTGCTAGCTGTTTGCATGCTTGCTAGCTGTTTGCATGCTTGCTTGCTTGCTAGCAGTTTGCATGCTTGCTTGCTTGCTTGCTTGCTAGCTGTTTGCATGCTTGCTGGCTAGCTGTTTGCATGCTTGCTTGCTTGCTAGCAGTTTGCATGCTTGCTTGCTTGCTTGCTTGCTAGCTGCTTGCTTGCTTGCTAGCTGTTTGCTTGCTTGCTAGCTATTTGCTTGCTTGCTAGCTGTTTGCATGCTTGCTTGCTAGCTGTTTGCTTGCTTGCTAGCTGTTTGTATGCTTGCTTGCTAGCTGTTTGCTTGCTTGCTAGCTGTTTGCATGCTTGCTTGCTTGCTTGCTTTCTAGCTGTTTGCTTGCTTAATAGCTGTTTGCATGCTTGCTTGCTTGCTAGCTGTTTGCATGCTTCCTTGCTTGCTAGCTGTTTGCATGCTAGCTGTTTGCTTGCTAGCTGTTTGCATGCTTGCTTGCTTGTTTGCTAGCTGTTTGCTTGCTTGCTAGCTGTTTGCATGCTTGCTTGCTTGCTAGCGGTTTGCTTGCTGGCTTGCTTGAATGCTTGCTTGCGTGCTAGCTTGCATGCTTGCTAGCTGTTTGCTTGCTTGCTTGCTAGCTGTTTGCATGCTTGCTTGCTTGCTTGCTAGCTGTTTGCATGCTTGCTTTCTTGCTAGCTGTTTGCATGCTTGCTTGCTAGCTGTTTGCATTCTTGCTTGCTTGCTAGCTGTTTGCATGCTTGCTTGCTTGCTGTTTGCATGCTAGCTGTTTGCTTGCTAGCTGTTTGCATGCTTGCTTGCTTGCCAGCTGTTTGCTTGCTTCCTTGCTTGCTAGCTGTTTGCATGCTTGCTTGCTTGCTAGCTGTTTGCATGCTAGCTGTTTGCTTGCTAGCTGTTTGCATGCTTGCTTGCTTGCTAGCTGTTTGCTCGCTTGCTTGCTAGCTGTTTGCATGCTTGCATGCTTGCTTGCTTGCTTGCTAGCTGTTTGCTTGCTTGCATGCTTGCTTGCTTGCTTGCTTGAATGCTTGCTTGCTTGCTTGCATGCTAGCTGTTTGCTTGCTTGCTTGCATGCTAGCTGCTTGCTTGCTTGCTAGCTGTTTGCATGCTTGCTAGCTGTTTGCATTCTTGCTTGCTAGCTAGCTGTTTGCATGCTTGCTTGCTTGCTTGCTTTCTAGCTGTTTGCTTGCTTAATAGCTGTTTGCATGCTTGCTTGCTTGCTAGCTGTTTGCATGCTTCCTTGCTTGCTAGCTGTTTGCATGCTAGCTGTTTGCTTGCTAGCTGTTTGCATGCTTGCTTGCTTGTTTGCTAGCTGTTTGCTTGCTTGCTAGCTGTTTGCATGCTTGCTTGCTTGCTTGCTTTCTAGCTGTTTGCTTGCTTAATAGCTGTTTGCATGCTTGCTTGCTTGCTAGCTGTTTGCATGCTTCCTTGCTTGCTAGCTGTTTGCATGCTAGCTGTTTGCTTGCTAGCTGTTTGCATGCTTGCTTGCTTGTTTGCTAGCTGTTTGCTTGCTTGCTAGCTGTTTGCATGCTTGCTTGCTTGCTAGCGGTTTGCTTGCTGGCTTGCTTGAATGCTTGCTTGCGTGCTAGCTTGCATGCTTGCTAGCTGTTTGCTTGCTTGCTTGCTAGCTGTTTGCATGTTTGCTTGCTTGCTTGCTAGCTGTTTGCATGCTTGCTTTCTTGCTAGCTGTTTGCATGCTTGCTTGCTAGCTGTTTGCATTCTTGCTTGCTTGCTAGCTGTTTGCATGCTTGCTTGCTTGCTTGCTAGCTGTTTGCATTCTTGCTTGCTTGCTTGCTAGCTGTTTGCATGCTTGCTTGCTTGCTTGCTAGCTGTTTGCATGCTTGCTTGCTTGCTTGCTAGCTGTTTGCATGCTTGCTTGCTTGCTAGCTGTTTGCATTCTTGCTTGCTTGCATGCTTGCTAGCTGCTTGCTTGCTTGCTTGCTAGCTGTTTGCTTGCTTGCTTGCTAGCTGTTTGCTTGCTGTTTGCTTGCTTGTTAGCTGTTTGCTTGCTTGCTAGCTGTTTGCTAGCTGATTGCATGATTGCTTGCTTGCTTGCTAGCCGTTTGCATGCTTGCTTGCTAGCTGTTTGCTTGCTAGCTGTTTGTATGCTTGCTTGCTAGCTGTTTGCTAGCTGATTGCATGCTTGCTTGCTTGCTTGCTAGCTGTTTGCATGCTTGCTTGCTTGCTAGCTGTTTGCATGCTTGCTTGCTAGCTGTTTGCATGCTTGCTTGCTTGCTTGCC
>NW_025746406.1:0-5000 GCF_021184085.1 Oncorhynchus gorbuscha
TTCTCCTGCTACCAACACCTCATTACACCTGGTTCATCCTAGTATCAACAGGTTCATTCTCCTACTACCAACACCTCATTACACCTGGTTCATCCTAGTATCAACAGGTTCATTCTCCTGCTACCAACACCTCATTACACCTGGTTCATCCTAGTATCAACAGGTTCATTCTCCTGCTACCAGCACCTCATTACACCTGGTTCATCCTAGTATCAACAGGTTCATTCTCCTGCTACCAACACCTCATTACACCTGGTTCATCCTAGTATCAACAGGTTCATTCTCCTGCTACCAGCACCTCATTACACCTGGTTCATCCTAGTATCAACAGGTTCATTCTCCTGCTACCAACACCTCATTACACCTGGTTCCTCCTAGTATCAACAGGTTCATTCTCCTGCTACCAACACCTCATTACACCTGGTTCATCCTAGTATCAACAGGTTCATTCTCCTGCTACCAACACCTCATTACACCTGGTTCATCCTAGTATCAACAGGTTCATTCTCCTGCTACCAACACCTCATTACACCTGGTTCATCCTAGTATCAACAGGTTCATTCTCCTGCTACCAACACCTCATTACACCTGGTTCATCCTAGTATCAACAGGTTCATTCTCCTGCTACCAACACCTCATTACACCTGGTTCATCCTAGTATCAACAGGTTCATTCTCCTGCTACCAACACCTCATTACACCTGGTTCATCCTAGTATCAACAGGTTCATTCTCCTGCTACCAACACCTCATTACACCTGGTTCATCCTAGTATCAACAGGTTCATTCTCCTGCTACCAACACCTCATTACACCTGGTTCATCCTAGTATCAACAGGTTCATTCTCCTGCTACCAACACCTCATTACACCTGGTTCATCCTAGTATCAACAGGTTCATTCTCCTGCTACCAACACCTCATTACACCTGGTTCATCCTAGTATCAACAGGTTCATTCTCCTGCTACCAACACCTCATTACACCTGGTTCATCCTAGTATCAACAGGTTCATTCTCCTGCTACCAACACCTCATTACACCTGGTTCATCCTAGTATCAACAGGTTCATTCTCCTGCTACCAACACCTCATTACACCTGGTTCATCCTAGTATCAACAGGTTCATTCTCCTGCTACCAACACCTCATTACACCTGGTTCATCCTAGTATCAACAGGTTCATTCTCCTGCTACCAACACCTCATTACACCTGGTTCATCCTAGTATCAACAGGTTCATTCTCCTGCTACCAACACCTCATTACACCTGGTTCATCCTAGTATCAACAGGTTCATTCTCCTGCTACCAACACCTCATTACACCTGGTTCATCCTAGTATCAACAGGTTCATTCTCCTGCTACCAACACCTCATTACACCTGGTTCATCCTAGTATCAACAGGTTCATTCTCCTGCTACCAACACCTCATTACACCTGGTTCATCCTAGTATCAACAGGTTCATTCTCCTGCTACCAACACCTCATTACACCTGGTTCATCCTAGTATCAACAGGTTCATTCTCCTGCTACCAACACCTCATTACACCTGGTTCATCCTAGTATCAACAGGTTCATTCTCCTGCTACCAACACCTCATTACACCTGGTTCATCCTAGTATCAACAGGTTCATTCTCCTGCTACCAACACCTCATTACACCTGGTTCATCCTAGTATCAACAGGTTCATTCTCCTGCTACCAACACCTCATTACACCTGGTTCATCCTAGTATCAACAGGTTCATTCTCCTGCTACCAACACCTCATTACACCTGGTTCATCCTAGTATCAACAGGTTCATTCTCCTGCTACCAACACCTCATTACACCTGGTTCATCCTAGTATCAACAGGTTCATTCTCCTGCTACCAACACCTCATTACACCTGGTTCATCCTAGTATCAACAGGTTCATTCTCCTGCTACCAACACCTCATTACACCTGGTTCATCCTAGTATCAACAGGTTCATTCTCCTGCTACCAACACCTCATTACACCTGGTTCATCCTAGTATCAACAGGTTCATTCTCCTGCTACCAACACCTCATTACACCTGGTTCATCCTAGTATCAACAGGTTCATTCTCCTGCTACCAACACCTCATTACACCTGGTTCATCCTAGTATCAACAGGTTCATTCTCCTGCTACCAACACCTCATTACACCTGGTTCATCCTAGTATCAACAGGTTCATTCTCCTGCTACCAACACCTCATTACACCTGGTTCATCCTAGTATCAACAGGTTCATTCTCCTGCTACCAACACCTCATTACACCTGGTTCATCCTAGTATCAACAGGTTCATTCTCCTGCTACCAACACCTCATTACACCTGGTTCATCCTAGTATCAACAGGTTCATTCTCCTGCTACCAACACCTCATTACACCTGGTTCATCCTAGTATCAACAGGTTCATTCTCCTGCTACCAACACCTCATTACACCTGGTTCATCCTAGTATCAACAGGTTCATTCTCCTGCTACCAACACCTCATTACACCTGGTTCATCCTAGTATCAACAGGTTCATTCTCCTGCTACCAACACCTCATTACACCTGGTTCATCCTAGTATCAACAGGTTCATTCTCCTGCTACCAACACCTCATTACACCTGGTTCATCCTAGTATCAACAGGTTCATTCTCCTGCTACCAACACCTCATTACACCTGGTTCATCCTAGTATCAACAGGTTCATTCTCCTGCTACCAACACCTCATTACACCTGGTTCATCCTAGTATCAACAGGTTCATTCTCCTGCTACCAACACCTCATTACACCTGGTTCATCCTAGTATCAACAGGTTCATTCTCCTGCTACCAACACCTCATTACACCTGGTTCATCCTAGTATCAACAGGTTCATTCTCCTGCTACCAACACCTCATTACACCTGGTTCATCCTAGTATCAACAGGTTCATTCTCCTGCTACCAACACCTCATTACACCTGGTTCATCCTAGTATCAACAGGTTCATTCTCCTGCTACCAACACCTCATTACACCTGGTTCATCCTAGTATCAACAGGTTCATTCTCCTGCTACCAACACCTCATTACACCTGGTTCATCCTAGTATCAACAGGTTCATTCTCCTGCTACCAACACCTCATTACACCTGGTTCATCCTAGTATCAACAGGTTCATTCTCCTGCTACCAACACCTCATTACACCTGGTTCATCCTAGTATCAACAGGTTCATTCTCCTGCTACCAACACCTCATTACACCTGGTTCATCCTAGTATCAACAGGTTCATTCTCCTGCTACCAACACCTCATTACACCTGGTTCATCCTAGTATCAACAGGTTCATTCTCCTGCTACCAACACCTCATTACACCTGGTTCATCCTAGTATCAACAGGTTCATTCTCCTGCTACCAACACCTCATTACACCTGGTTCATCCTAGTATCAACAGGTTCATTCTCCTGCTACCAACACCTCATTACACCTGGTTCATCCTAGTATCAACAGGTTCATTCTCCTGCTACCAACACCTCATTACACCTGGTTCATCCTAGTATCAACAGGTTCATTCTCCTGCTACCAACACCTCATTACACCTGGTTCATCCTAGTATCAACAGGTTCATTCTCCTGCTACCAACACCTCATTACACCTGGTTCATCCTAGTATCAACAGGTTCATTCTCCTGCTACCAACACCTCATTACACCTGGTTCATCCTAGTATCAACAGGTTCATTCTCCTGCTACCAACACCTCATTACACCTGGTTCATCCTAGTATCAACAGGTTCATTCTCCTGCTACCAACACCTCATTACACCTGGTTCATCCTAGTATCAACAGGTTCATTCTCCTGCTACCAACACCTCATTACACCTGGTTCATCCTAGTATCAACAGGTTCATTCTCCTGCTACCAACACCTCATTACACCTGGTTCATCCTAGTATCAACAGGTTCATTCTCCTGCTACCAACACCTCATTACACCTGGTTCATCCTAGTATCAACAGGTTCATTCTCCTGCTACCAACACCTCATTACACCTGGTTCATCCTAGTATCAACAGGTTCATTCTCCTGCTACCAACACCTCATTACACCTGGTTCATCCTAGTATCAACAGGTTCATTCTCCTGCTACCAACACCTCATTACACCTGGTTCATCCTAGTATCAACAGGTTCATTCTCCTGCTACCAACACCTCATTACACCTGGTTCATCCTAGTATCAACAGGTTCATTCTCCTGCTACCAACACCTCATTACACCTGGTTCATCCTAGTATCAACAGGTTCATTCTCCTGCTACCAACACCTCATTACACCTGGTTCATCCTAGTATCAACAGGTTCATTCTCCTGCTACCAACACCTCATTACACCTGGTTCATCCTAGTATCAACAGGTTCATTCTCCTGCTACCAACACCTCATTACACCTGGTTCATCCTAGTATCAACAGGTTCATTCTCCTGCTACCAACACCTCATTACACCTGGTTCATCCTAGTATCAACAGGTTCATTCTCCTGCTACCAACACCTCATTACAAGGAAATTACACCTGGTTCATCCTTATCAACAGGTTCATTCTCCTGCTACCAACACCTCATTACACCTGGTTCATCCTAGTATCAACAGGTTCATTCTCCTGCTCCTTCCTCATTACACCTGGTTCATCCCTAGTTCAACAGGTTCATTCTCCTGTACCAACACCTCATTACACCTGGTTCATCCTAGTATCAACAGGTTCATTCTCCTCTCACACCTCAGACACCTGGTTCATCCAGACTACTGTTCATTTCATCACAACACCTCATTACACTGGTTCATCCTAGTACTACAGGTTCATTCTCCTGCTACCACACCTCATTACACCTGGTTCATCCTAGTATCAACAGGTTCATTTCATTACCACAACACCTGGTTCACTAGTACAACAGGTTCATTCTCAGTAATAGTAGTGTACAGGTCTTTCATGCACACACCTCATTGACACCTGGTTCATCCTAGTATCCAACAGGTTCATTCTCCTGCTACCAACA
>NW_025746406.1:10000-27500 GCF_021184085.1 Oncorhynchus gorbuscha
CTTCAGACAGACCCGCTAGAACCCTTACCTTCAGACAGACCCGCTAGAACCATGACCTTCAGACAGACCGCTAGAACCATGACCTTCAGAAATAGCAGCTAGAAGCCTGACCTTCAAACAGAGCAGCTAGAAGCCTGACCTTCAGACAGAGCAGCTAGAAGCCTGACCTTCAGACAGAGCAGCTAGAAGCCTGACCTTCAGACAGAGCAGCTAGAAGCCTTACCTTCAGACAGACCCACTAGAACCATGACCTTCAGACAAACCCGCTAGAACCATGACCTTCAGACAGATCCGCTAGAACCATGACCTTCAGACAGACCCGCTAGAACCATGACCTTCAGACAGAGCAGCTAGAAGCCTGACCTTCAGACAGGCCCCACTAGAACCCTGACCTTCAGACTGACCCACTAGAACCCTGACCTTCAGACAGACCCACTGGAACCCTGACCATCAGACAGATCAGCTAGAACTCTGACCTTCAGACAGAGGAGCTAGAACCCTGACCTTCAGACGGAGCAGCTAGATCCCTGACCTTCAGACAGACCCGCTAGAACCCTTACCTTCAGACAGACCCGCTAGAACCATGACCTTCAGACAGACCCGCTAGAACCATGAACTTCAGAAATAGCAGCTAGAAGCCTGACCTTCAAACAGAGCAGCTAGAAGCCTGACCTTCAGACAGAGCAGCTAGAAGCCTGACCTTCAGACAGAGCAGCTAGAAGCCTGACCTTCAGACAGAGCAGCTAGAAGCCTTACCTTCAGACAGACCCACTAGAACCATGACCTTCAGACAAACCCGCTAGAACCATGACCTTCAGACAGATCCGCTAGAACCATGACCTTCAGACAGACCCGCTAGAACCATGACCTTCAGACAGAGCAGCTAGAAGCCTGACCTTCAGACAGGCCCCACTAGAACCCTGACCTTCAGACAAACCCGCTAGAACCATGACCTTCAGACAGATCCGCTAGAACCATGACCTTCAGACAGACCCGCTAGAACCATGACCTTCAGACAGAGCAGCTAGAATCCTGACCTTCAAACAGAGCAGCTAGAAGCCTGACCTTCAGACAGAGCAGCTAGAAGCCTTACCTTCAGACAGACCCACTAGAACCATGACCTTCAGACAAACCCGCTAGAACCATGACCTTCAGACAGATCCGCTAGAACCATGACCTTCAGACAGACCCGCTAGAACCATGACCTTCAGACAGAGCAGCTAGAAGCCTGACCTTCAGACAGGCCCCACTAGAACCCTGACCTTCAGACTGACCCACTAGAACCCTGACCTTCAGACAGACCCACTGGAACCCTGACCATCAGACAGATCAGCTAGAACTCTGACCTTCAGACAGAGGAGCTAGAACCCTGACCTTCAGACGGAGCAGCTAGATCCCTGACCTTCAGACAGACCCGCTAGAACCCTTACCTTCAGACAGACCCGCTAGAACCATGACCTTCAGACAGACCCGCTAGAACCATGAACTTCAGAAATAGCAGCTAGAAGCCTGACCTTCAAACAGAGCAGCTAGAAGCCTGACCTTCAGACAGAGCAGCTAGAAGCCTGACCTTCAGACAGAGCAGCTAGAAGCCTGACCTTCAGACAGAGCAGCTAGAAGCCTTACCTTCAGACAGACCCACTAGAACCATGACCTTCAGACAAACCCGCTAGAACCATGACCTTCAGACAGATCCGCTAGAACCATGACCTTCAGACAGACCCGCTAGAACCATGACCTTCAGACAGAGCAGCTAGAAGCCTGACCTTCAGACAGGCCCCACTAGAACCCTGACCTTCAGACAAACCCGCTAGAACCATGACCTTCAGACAGATCCGCTAGAACCATGACCTTCAGACAGACCCGCTAGAACCATGACCTTCAGACAGAGCAGCTAGAATCCTGACCTTCAAACAGAGCAGCTAGAAGCCTGACCTTCAGACAGAGCAGCTAGAAGCCTGACCTTCAGACAGAGCAGCTAGAAGGCTGACCTTCAGACAGAGCAGCTAGAAGGCTGACCTTCAGACAGAGCAGCTAGAAGCCTGACCTTCAGACAGAGCAGCTAGAAGGCTGACCTTCAGACAGAGCAGCTAGAAGCCTGACCTTCAGACAGAGCAGCTAGAAGCCTGTTCTTCAGACAGACCCACTAGAACCCTGACCTTCAGACAGAGCAGCTAGAAGCCTGTTGTCAACATACCAAAGCCCTGAATAGTGAATAAGAGAGACAGAGAGAGAGAGAGAGAGAGGGAGAGAGAGAGAGATAGAGAGAGAGAAGAGGCAATACTGGGTGATGTTCAGTAGTGTAGAGGTAGTAACAGCACTACTGGGTGATGTTCAGTAGTGTAGAGGTAGTAACAGCACTACTGGGTGTTGTTCAGTAGTGTAGAGGTAGTAACAGCACTACTGGGTGGTGTTCAGTGATGTTCAGTAGTGTAGAGGTAGTAACAGCACTACTGGGTGGTGTTCAGTAGTGTAGAGGTAGTAGCAGCACTACTGGGTGGTGTTCAGTGATGTTCAGTAGTGTAGAGGTAGTAACAGCACTACTGGGTGATGTTCAGTGATGTTCAGTAGTGTAGAGGTAGTAACAGTACTACTGGGTGGTGTTCAGTAGTATAGAGGTAGTAACAGCACTACTGGGTGGTGTTCAGTAGTGTAGATGTAGTAACAGCACTACTGGGTGATGTTCAGTAGTGTAGAGGTAGTAACAGCACTACTGGTGGTGTTCAGTAGTGTAGAGGTAGTAACAGCACTACTGGGTGGTGTTCAGTAGTGTAGAGGTAGTAACAGCACTACTGGGTGATGTTCAGTAGTGTAGAGGTAGTAACAGCACTACTGGGTGATGTTCAGTAGTGTAGAGGTAGTAACAGCACTACTGGGTGGTGTTGTTCAGTAGTGTAGAGGTAGTAACAGCACTACTGGGTGGTGTTCAGTAGTGTAGAGGTAGTAACAGCACTACTGGGTGGTGTTCAGTAGTGTAGAGGTAGTAACAGCACTACTGGGTGGTGTTCAGTGATGTTCAGTAGTGTAGAGGTACTAACAGCACTACTGGGTGGTGTTCAGTAGTGTAGAGGTAGTAACAGCACTACTGGGTGATGTTCAGTGATGTTCAGTAGTGTAGAGGTACTAACAGCACTACTGGGTGGTGTTCAGTAGTGTAGAGGTAGTAACAGCACTACTGGGTGGTGTTCAGTAGTGTAGAGGTAGTAACAGCACTACTGGGTGATGTTCAGTAGTGTAGAGGTAGTAACAGCACTACTGGGTGATGTTCAGTAGTGTAGAGGTAGTAACAGCACTACTGGGTGATGTTCAGTAGTGTAGAGGTAGTAACAGCACTACTGGGTGGTGTTCAGTGATGTTCAGTAGTGTAGAGGTAGTAACAGCACTACTGGGTGATGTTCAGTAGTGTAGAGGTAGTAACAGCACTACTGGGTGGTGGTGTTCAGTAGTGTAGAGGTAGTAACAGCACTACTGGGTGGTGTTCAGTAGTGTAGAGGTAGTAACAGCACTACTGGGTGATGTTCAGTGATGTTCAGTAGTGTAGAGGTAGTAACAGCACTACTGGGTGATGTTCAGTAGTGTAGAGGTAGTAACAGCACTACTGGGTGGTGGTGTTCAGTAGTGTAGAGGTAGTAACAGCACTACTGGGTGGTGTTCAGTAGTGTAGAGGTAGTAACAGCACTACTGGGTGATGTTCAGTGATGTTCAGTAGTGTAGAGGTAGTAACAGCACTACTGGGTGATGTTCAGTAGTGTAGAGGTAGTAACAGCACTACTGGGTGGTGTTCAGTGGTGTTCAGTAGTGTAGAGGTAGTAACAGCACTACTGGGTGATGTTCAGTAGTGTAGAGGTAGTAACAGCACTACTGGGTGGTGTTCAGTGGTGTTCAGTAGTGTAGAGGTAGTAACAGCACTACTGGGTGGTGTTCAGTGGTGTTCAGTAGTGTAGAGGTAGTAACAGCACTACTGGGTGATGTTCAGTGGTGTTCAGTAGTGTAGAGGTAGTAACAGCACTACTGGGTGATGTTCAGTAGTGTAGAGGTAGTAACAGCACTACTGGGTGATGTTCAGTGGTGTTCAGTAGTGTAGAGGTAGTAACAGCACTACTGGGTGATGTTCAGTAGTGTAGAGGTAGTAACAGCACTACTGGGTGGTGTTCAGTAGTGTAGAGGTAGTAACAGCACTACTGGGTGATGTTCAGTAGTGTAGAGGTAGTAACAGCACTACTGGGTGGTGGTGTTCAGTAGTGTAGAGGTAGTAACAGCACTACTGGGTGGTGTTCAGTAGTGTAGAGGTAGTAACAGCACTACTGGGTGATGTTCAGTGATGTTCAGTAGTGTAGAGGTAGTAACAGCACTACTGGGTGATGTTCAGTAGTGTAGAGGTAGTAACAGCACTACTGGGTGGTGGTGTTCAGTAGTGTAGAGGTAGTAACAGCACTACTGGGTGGTGTTCAGTAGTGTAGAGGTAGTAACAGCACTACTGGGTGATGTTCAGTGATGTTCAGTAGTGTAGAGGTAGTAACAGCACTACTGGGTGATGTTCAGTAGTGTAGAGGTAGTAACAGCACTACTGGGTGGTGTTCAGTGGTGTTCAGTAGTGTAGAGGTAGTAACAGCACTACTGGGTGATGTTCAGTAGTGTAGAGGTAGTAACAGCACTACTGGGTGGTGTTCAGTGGTGTTCAGTAGTGTAGAGGTAGTAACAGCACTACTGGGTGGTGTTCAGTGGTGTTCAGTAGTGTAGAGGTAGTAACAGCACTACTGGGTGATGTTCAGTGGTGTTCAGTAGTGTAGAGGTAGTAACAGCACTACTGGGTGTTGTTCAGTAGTGTAGAGGTAGTAACAGCACTACTGGGTGGTGTTCAGTGATGTTCAGTAGTGTAGAGGTAGTAACAGCACTACTGGGTGGTGTTCAGTAGTGTAGAGGTAGTAGCAGCACTACTGGGTGGTGTTCAGTGATGTTCAGTAGTGTAGAGGTAGTAACAGCACTACTGGGTGATGTTCAGTGATGTTCAGTAGTGTAGAGGTAGTAACAGCACTACTGGGTGGTGTTCAGTAGTATAGAGGTAGTAACAGCACTACTGGGTGGTGTTCAGTAGTGTAGATGTAGTAACAGCACTACTGGGTGATGTTCAGTAGTGTAGAGGTAGTAACAGCACTACTGGTGGTGTTCAGTAGTGTAGAGGTAGTAACAGCACTACTGGGTGGTGTTCAGTAGTGTAGAGGTAGTAACAGCACTACTGGGTGATGTTCAGTAGTGTAGAGTAGTAACAGCACTACTGGGTGATGTTCAGTAGTGTAGAGGTAGTAACAGCACTACTGGGTGGTGTTGTTCAGTAGTGTAGAGGTAGTAACAGCACTACTGGGTGGTGTTCAGTAGTGTAGAGGTAGTAACAGCACTACTGGGTGGTGTTCAGTAGTGTAGAGGTAGTAACAGCACTACTGGGTGGTGTTCAGTGATGTTCAGTAGTGTAGAGGTAGTAACAGCACTACTGGGTGGTGTTCAGTAGTGTAGAGGTAGTAACAGCACTACTGGGTGATGTTCAGTGATGTTCAGTAGTGTAGAGGTACTAACAGCACTACTGGGTGGTGTTCAGTAGTGTAGAGGTAGTAACAGCACTACTGGGTGGTGTTCAGTAGTGTAGAGGTAGTAACAGCACTACTGGGTGATGTTCAGTAGTGTAGAGGTAGTAACAGCACTACTGGGTGATGTTCAGTAGTGTAGAGGTAGTAACAGCACTACTGGGTGATGTTCAGTAGTGTAGAGGTAGTAACAGCACTACTGGGTGGTGTTCAGTGATGTTCAGTAGTGTAGAGGTAGTAACAGCACTACTGGGTGATGTTCAGTAGTGTAGAGGTAGTAACAGCACTACTGGGTGGTGGTGTTCAGTAGTGTAGAGGTAGTAACAGCACTACTGGGTGGTGTTCAGTAGTGTAGAGGTAGTAACAGCACTACTGGGTGATGTTCAGTGATGTTCAGTAGTGTAGAGGTAGTAACAGCACTACTGGGTGATGTTCAGTAGTGTAGAGGTAGTAACAGCACTACTGGGTGGTGGTGTTCAGTAGTGTAGAGGTAGTAACAGCACTACTGGGTGGTGTTCAGTAGTGTAGAGGTAGTAACAGCACTACTGGGTGATGTTCAGTGATGTTCAGTAGTGTAGAGGTAGTAACAGCACTACTGGGTGATGTTCAGTAGTGTAGAGGTAGTAACAGCACTACTGGGTGGTGTTCAGTGGTGTTCAGTAGTGTAGAGGTAGTAACAGCACTACTGGGTGATGTTCAGTAGTGTAGAGGTAGTAACAGCACTACTGGGTGGTGTTCAGTGGTGTTCAGTAGTGTAGAGGTAGTAACAGCACTACTGGGTGGTGTTCAGTGGTGTTCAGTAGTGTAGAGGTAGTAACAGCACTACTGGGTGATGTTCAGTGGTGTTCAGTAGTGTAGAGGTAGTAACAGCACTACTGGGTGATGTTCAGTAGTGTAGAGGTAGTAACAGCACTACTGGGTGATGTTCAGTGGTGTTCAGTAGTGTAGAGGTAGTAACAGCACTACTGGGTGATGTTCAGTAGTGTAGAGGTAGTAACAGCACTACTGGGTGGTGTTCAGTAGTGTAGAGGTAGTAACAGCACTACTGGGTGATGTTCAGTAGTGTAGAGGTAGTAACAGCACTACTGGGTGGTGGTGTTCAGTAGTGTAGAGGTAGTAACAGCACTACTGGGTGGTGTTCAGTAGTGTAGAGGTAGTAACAGCACTACTGGGTGATGTTCAGTGATGTTCAGTAGTGTAGAGGTAGTAACAGCACTACTGGGTGATGTTCAGTAGTGTAGAGGTAGTAACAGCACTACTGGGTGGTGGTGTTCAGTAGTGTAGAGGTAGTAACAGCACTACTGGGTGGTGTTCAGTAGTGTAGAGGTAGTAACAGCACTACTGGGTGATGTTCAGTGATGTTCAGTAGTGTAGAGGTAGTAACAGCACTACTGGGTGATGTTCAGTAGTGTAGAGGTAGTAACAGCACTACTGGGTGGTGTTCAGTGGTGTTCAGTAGTGTAGAGGTAGTAACAGCACTACTGGGTGATGTTCAGTAGTGTAGAGGTAGTAACAGCACTACTGGGTGGTGTTCAGTGGTGTTCAGTAGTGTAGAGGTAGTAACAGCACTACTGGGTGGTGTTCAGTGGTGTTCAGTAGTGTAGAGGTAGTAACAGCACTACTGGGTGATGTTCAGTGGTGTTCAGTAGTGTAGAGGTAGTAACAGCACTACTGGGTGATGTTCAGTAGTGTAGAGGTAGTAACAGCACTACTGGGTGATGTTCAGTGGTGTTCAGTAGTGTAGAGGTAGTAACAGCACTACTGGGTGATGTTCAGTAGTGTAGAGGTAGTAACAGCACTACTGGGTGGTGTTCAGTAGTGTAGAGGTAGTAACAGCACTACTGGGTGATGTTCAGTAGTGTAGAGGTAGTAACAGCACTACTGGGTGATGTTCAGTAGTGTAGAGGTAGTAACAGCACTACTGGGTGGTGTTCAGTAGTGTAGAGGTAGTAGCAGCACTACTGGGTGGTGTTGTTCAGTAGTGTAGAGGTAGTAGCAGCACTACTGGGTGGTGTTCAGTAGTGTAGAGGTAGTAACAGCACTACTGGGTGGTGTTCAGTGGTGTTCAGTAGTGTAGAGGTAGTAACAGCACTACTGGGTGATGTTCAGTAGTGTAGAGGTAGTAACAGCACTACTGGGTGATGTTCAGTGGTGTTCAGTAGTGTAGAGGTAGTAACAGCACTACTGGGTGATGTTCAGTAGTGTAGAGGTAGTAACAGTACTACTGGGTGGTGTTCAGTAGTATAGAGGTAGTAACAGCACTACTGGGTGGTGTTCAGTAGTGTAGATGTAGTAACAGCACTACTGGGTGATGTTCAGTAGTGTAGAGGTAGTAACAGCACTACTGGTGGTGTTCAGTAGTGTAGAGGTAGTAACAGCACTACTGGGTGGTGTTCAGTAGTGTAGAGGTAGTAACAGCACTACTGGGTGATGTTCAGTAGTGTAGAGGTAGTAACAGCACTACTGGGTGATGTTCAGTAGTGTAGAGGTAGTAACAGCACTACTGGGTGGTGTTGTTCAGTAGTGTAGAGGTAGTAACAGCACTACTGGGTGGTGTTCAGTAGTGTAGAGGTAGTAACAGCACTACTGGGTGGTGTTCAGTAGTGTAGAGGTAGTAACAGCACTACTGGGTGGTGTTCAGTGATGTTCAGTAGTGTAGAGGTACTAACAGCACTACTGGGTGGTGTTCAGTAGTGTAGAGGTAGTAACAGCACTACTGGGTGATGTTCAGTGATGTTCAGTAGTGTAGAGGTACTAACAGCACTACTGGGTGGTGTTCAGTAGTGTAGAGGTAGTAACAGCACTACTGGGTGGTGTTCAGTAGTGTAGAGGTAGTAACAGCACTACTGGGTGATGTTCAGTAGTGTAGAGGTAGTAACAGCACTACTGGGTGATGTTCAGTAGTGTAGAGGTAGTAACAGCACTACTGGGTGATGTTCAGTAGTGTAGAGGTAGTAACAGCACTACTGGGTGGTGTTCAGTGATGTTCAGTAGTGTAGAGGTAGTAACAGCACTACTGGGTGATGTTCAGTAGTGTAGAGGTAGTAACAGCACTACTGGGTGGTGGTGTTCAGTAGTGTAGAGGTAGTAACAGCACTACTGGGTGGTGTTCAGTAGTGTAGAGGTAGTAACAGCACTACTGGGTGATGTTCAGTGGTGTTCAGTAGTGTAGAGGTAGTAACAGCACTACTGGGTGATGTTCAGTAGTGTAGAGGTAGTAACAGCACTACTGGGTGATGTTCAGTGGTGTTCAGTAGTGTAGAGGTAGTAACAGCACTACTGGGTGATGTTCAGTAGTGTAGAGGTAGTAACAGCACTACTGGGTGGTGTTCAGTAGTGTAGAGGTAGTAACAGCACTACTGGGTGATGTTCAGTAGTGTAGAGGTAGTAACAGCACTACTGGGTGATGTTCAGTAGTGTAGAGGTAGTAACAGCACTACTGGGTGGTGTTCAGTAGTGTAGAGGTAGTAGCAGCACTACTGTGGTGTTGTTCAGTAGTGTAGAGGTAGTAGCAGCACTACTGGGTGGTGTTCAGTAGTGTAGAGGTAGTAACAGCACTACTGGGTGGTGTTCAGTGGTGTTCAGTAGTGTAGAGGTAGTAACAGCACTACTGGGTGATGTTCAGTAGTGTAGAGGTAGTAACAGCACTACTGGGTGATGTTCAGTGGTGTTCAGTAGTGTAGAGGTAGTAACAGCACTACTGGGTGATGTTCAGTAGTGTAGAGGTAGTAACAGTACTACTGGGTGGTGTTCAGTAGTATAGAGGTAGTAACAGCACTACTGGGTGGTGTTCAGTAGTGTAGATGTAGTAACAGCACTACTGGGTGATGTTCAGTAGTGTAGAGGTAGTAACAGCACTACTGGTGGTGTTCAGTAGTGTAGAGGTAGTAACAGCACTACTGGGTGGTGTTCAGTAGTGTAGAGGTAGTAACAGCACTACTGGGTGATGTTCAGTAGTGTAGAGGTAGTAACAGCACTACTGGGTGATGTTCAGTAGTGTAGAGGTAGTAACAGCACTACTGGGTGGTGTTGTTCAGTAGTGTAGAGGTAGTAACAGCACTACTGGGTGGTGTTCAGTAGTGTAGAGGTAGTAACAGCACTACTGGGTGGTGTTCAGTAGTGTAGAGGTAGTAACAGCACTACTGGGTGGTGTTCAGTGATGTTCAGTAGTGTAGAGGTACTAACAGCACTATGTTCAGTAGTGTAGAGGTAGTAACAGCACTACTGGGTGTGTTCAGTGATGTTCAGTAGAGGTAGTAACAGCACTACTGGTGTTCAGTAGGTAGATGTTCAGTGATGTTCAGTAGTGTAGAGGTAGTAACAGCACTACTGGGTGATGGTGGTGTTCAGTAGTGTAGAGGTAGTAACAGCACTACTGGGTGATGTTCAGTAGTGTAGAGGTAGTAACAGCACTACTGGGTGATGTTCAGTAGTGTAGAGGTAGTAACAGCACTACTGGGTGATGTTCAGTAGTGTAGAGGTAGTAACAGCACTACTGGGTGATGTTCAGTGAGTGTAACAGCACTACTGGGTGATGTTCAGTAGTGTAGAGGTAGTAACAGCACACTGGGTGGTGTTCAGTGATGTTCAGTAGTGTAGAGGTAGTAACAGCACTACTGGGTGATGTTCAGTAGTGTAGAGGTAGTAACAGCACTACTGGGTGGTGGTGTTCAGTAGTGTAGAGGTAGTAACAGCACTACTGGGTGGTGTTCAGTAGTGTAGAGGTAGTAACAGCACTACTGGGTGATGTTCAGTGATGTTCAGTAGTGTAGAGGTAGTAACAGCACTACTGGGTGATGTTCAGTAGTGTAGAGGTAGTAACAGCACTACTGGGTGGTGGTGTTCAGTAGTGTAGAGGTAGTAACAGCACTACTGGGTGATGTTCAGTAGTGTAGAGGTAGTAACAGCACTACTGGGTGGTGTTCAGTGGTGTTCAGTAGTGTAGAGGTAGTAACAGCACTACTGGGTGGTGTTCAGTGGTGTTCAGTAGTGTAGAGGTAGTAACAGCACTACTGGGTGATGTTCAGTGGTGTTCAGTAGTGTAGAGGTAGTAACAGCACTACTGGGTGATGTTCAGTAGTGTAGAGGTAGTAACAGCACTACTGGGTGATGTTCAGTGGTGTTCAGTAGTGTAGAGGTAGTAACAGCACTACTGGGTGATGTTCAGTAGTGTAGAGGTAGTAACAGCACTACTGGGTGGTGTTCAGTAGTGTAGAGGTAGTAACAGCACTACTGGGTGATGTTCAGTAGTGTAGAGGTAGTAACAGCACTACTGGGTGGTGGTGTTCAGTAGTGTAGAGGTAGTAACAGCACTACTGGGTGGTGTTCAGTAGTGTAGAGGTAGTAACAGCACTACTGGGTGATGTTCAGTGATGTTCAGTAGTGTAGAGGTAGTAACAGCACTACTGGGTGATGTTCAGTAGTGTAGAGGTAGTAACAGCACTACTGGGTGGTGGTGTTCAGTAGTGTAGAGGTAGTAACAGCACTACTGGGTGGTGTTCAGTAGTGTAGAGGTAGTAACAGCACTACTGGGTGATGTTCAGTGATGTTCAGTAGTGTAGAGGTAGTAACAGCACTACTGGGTGATGTTCAGTAGTGTAGAGGTAGTAACAGCACTACTGGGTGGTGTTCAGTGGTGTTCAGTAGTGTAGAGGTAGTAACAGCACTACTGGGTGATGTTCAGTAGTGTAGAGGTAGTAACAGCACTACTGGGTGGTGTTCAGTGGTGTTCAGTAGTGTAGAGGTAGTAACAGCACTACTGGGTGGTGTTCAGTGGTGTTCAGTAGTGTAGAGGTAGTAACAGCACTACTGGGTGATGTTCAGTGGTGTTCAGTAGTGTAGAGGTAGTAACAGCACTACTGGGTGATGTTCAGTAGTGTAGAGGTAGTAACAGCACTACTGGGTGATGTTCAGTGGTGTTCAGTAGTGTAGAGGTAGTAACAGCACTACTGGGTGATGTTCAGTAGTGTAGAGGTAGTAACAGCACTACTGGGTGGTGTTCAGTAGTGTAGAGGTAGTAACAGCACTACTGGGTGATGTTCAGTAGTGTAGAGGTAGTAACAGCACTACTGGGTGATGTTCAGTAGTGTAGAGGTAGTAACAGCACTACTGGGTGGTGTTCAGTAGTGTAGAGGTAGTAGCAGCACTACTGGGTGGTGTTGTTCAGTAGTGTAGAGGTAGTAGCAGCACTACTGGGTGGTGTTCAGTAGTGTAGAGGTAGTAACAGCACTACTGGGTGGTGTTCAGTAGTGTAGAGGTAGTAGCAGCACTACTGGGTGGTGTTCAGTAGTGTAGAGGTAGTAACAGCACTACTGGGTGATGTTCAGTAGTGTAGAGGTAGTAACAGCACTACTGGGTGGTGTTCAGTAGTGTAGAGGTAGTAACAGCACTACTGGGTGGTGTTCAGTAGTGTAGAGGTAGTAACAGCACTACTGGGTGGTGTTCAGTAGTGTAGAGGTAGTAGCAGCACTACTGGGTGGTGTTCAGTAGTGTAGAGGTAGTAACAGCACTACTGGGTGATGTTCAGTAGTGTAGAGGTAGTAACAGCACTACTGGGTGGTGTTCAGTAGTGTAGAGGTAGTAACAGCACTACTGGGTGGTGTTCAGTAGTGTAGAGGTAGTAACAGCACTACTGGGTGGTGTTCAGTGGTGTTCAGTAGTGTAGAGGTAGTAACAGCACTACTGGGTGGTGTTCAGTAGTGTAGAGGTAGTAACAGCACTACTGGGTGGTGTTCAGTAGTGTAGAGGTAGTAACAGCACTACTGGGTGGTGTTCAGTGGTGTTCAGTAGTGTAGAGGTAGTAACAGCACTACTGGGTGGTGTTCAGTAGTGTAGAGGTAGTAACAGCACTACTGGGTGGTGTTCAGTGGTGTTCAGTAGTGTAGAGGTAGTAGCAGCACTACTGGGTGGTGTTCAGTAGTGTAGAGGTAGTAACAGCACTACTGGGTGATGTTCAGTGGTGTTCAGTAGTGTAGAGGTAGTAACAGCACTACTGGGTGATGTTCAGTGGTGTTCAGTAGTGTAGAGGTAGTAACAGCACTACTGGGTGATGTTCAGTGGTGTTCAGTAGTGTAGAGGTAGTAACAGCACTACTGGGTGGTGTTCAGTAGTGTAGAGGTAGTAACAGCACTACTGGGTGATGTTCAGTAGTGTAGAGGTAGTAACAGCACTACTGGGTGGTGTTCAGTAGTGTAGAGGTAGTAACAGCACTACTGGGTGGTGTTCAGTAGTGTAGAGGTAGTAACAGCACTACAGTAGTGTAGAGGTAGTAACAGCACTACTGGGTGGTGTTCAGTAGTGTAGAGGTAGTAACAGCACTACTGGGTGGTGTTCAGTGGTGTTCAGTAGTGTAGAGGTAGTAACAGCACTACTGGGTGATGTTCAGTGATGTTCAGTAGTGTAGAGGTAGTAACAGCACTACTGGGTGATGTTCAGTAGTGTAGAGGTAGTAACAGCACTACTGGGTGGTGTTCAGTAGTGTAGAGGTAGTAACAGCACTACTGGGTGATGTTCAGTAGTGTAGAGGTAGTAACAGCACTACTGGGTGATGTTCAGTAGTGTAGAGGTAGTAACAGCACTACTGGGTGATGTTCAGTAGTGTAGAGGTAGTAACAGCACTACTGGGTGATGTTCAGTAGTGTAGAGGTAGTAACAGCACTACTGGGTGATGTTCAGTAGTGTAGAGGTAGTAACAGCACTACTGGGTGGTGTTCAGTAGTGTAGAGGTAGTAACAGCACTACTGGGTGGTGTTCAGTAGTGTAGAGGTAGTAACAGCACTACTGGGTGGTGTTCAGTAGTGTAGAGGTAGTAGCAGCACTACTGGGTGGTGTTCAGTAGTGTAGAGGTAGTAACAGCACTACTGGGTGATGTTCAGTAGTGTAGAGGTAGTAACAGCACTACTGGGTGGTGTTCAGTAGTGTAGAGGTAGTAACAGCACTACTGGGTGGTGTTCAGTAGTGTAGAGGTAGTAACAGCACTACTGGGTGGTGTTCAGTGGTGTTCAGTAGTGTAGAGGTAGTAACAGCACTACTGGGTGGTGTTCAGTAGTGTAGAGGTAGTAACAGCACTACTGGGTGGTGTTCAGTAGTGTAGAGGTAGTAACAGCACTACTGGGTGGTGTTCAGTGGTGTTCAGTAGTGTAGAGGTAGTAACAGCACTACTGGGTGGTGTTCAGTAGTGTAGAGGTAGTAACAGCACTACTGGGTGGTGTTCAGTGGTGTTCAGTAGTGTAGAGGTAGTAGCAGCACTACTGGGTGGTGTTCAGTAGTGTAGAGGTAGTAACAGCACTACTGGGTGATGTTCAGTGGTGTTCAGTAGTGTAGAGGTAGTAACAGCACTACTGGGTGATGTTCAGTGGTGTTCAGTAGTGTAGAGGTAGTAACAGCACTACTGGGTGATGTTCAGTGGTGTTCAGTAGTGTAGAGGTAGTAACAGCACTACTGGGTGGTGTTCAGTAGTGTAGAGGTAGTAACAGCACTACTGGGTGATGTTCAGTAGTGTAGAGGTAGTAACAGCACTACTGGGTGGTGTTCAGTAGTGTAGAGGTAGTAACAGCACTACTGGGTGGTGTTCAGTAGTGTAGAGGTAGTAACAGCACTACTGGGTGGTGTTCAGTAGTGTAGAGGTAGTAACAGCACTACTGGGTGGTGTTCAGTAGTGTAGAGGTAGTAACAGCACTACTGGGTGGTGTTCAGTGGTGTTCAGTAGTGTAGAGGTAGTAACAGCACTACTGGGTGATGTTCAGTGATGTTCAGTAGTGTAGAGGTAGTAACAGCACTACTGGGTGATGTTCAGTAGTGTAGAGGTAGTAACAGCACTACTGGGTGGTGTTCAGTAGTGTAGAGGTAGTAACAGCACTACTGGGTGATGTTCAGTAGTGTAGAGGTAGTAACAGCACTACTGGGTGATGTTCAGTAGTGTAGAGGTAGTAACAGCACTACTGGGTGATGTTCAGTAGTGTAGAGGTAGTAACAGCACTACTGGGTGGTGTTCAGTAGTGTAGAGGTAGTAACAGCACTACTGGGTGGTGTTCAGTAGTGTAGAGAGGTAGTAACAGCACTACTGGGTGGTGTTCAGTAGTGTAGAGGTAGTAACAGCACTACTGGGTGGTGTTCAGTAGTGTAGAGGTAGACAGCACTACTGGGTGATGTTCAGTAGTGTAGAGGTAGTAACAGCACTACTGGGTGGTGTTCAGTAGTGTAGAGGTAGTAACAGCACTACTGGGTGGTGTTCAGTAGTGTAGAGGTAGTAACAGCACTACTGGGTGGTGTTCAGTAGTGTAGAGGTAGTAACAGCACTACTGGGTGGTGTTCAGTAGTGTAGAGGTAGTAACAGCACTACTGGGTGGTGTTCAGTAGTGTAGAGGTAGTAACAGCACTACTGGGTGGTGTTCAGTGGTGTTCAGTAGTGTAGAGGTAGTAACAGCACTACTGGGTGATGTTCAGTGATGTTCAGTAGTGTAGAGGTAGTAACAGCACTACTGGGTGATGTTCAGTAGTGTAGAGGTAGTAACAGCACTACTGGGTGGTGTTCAGTAGTGTAGAGGTAGTAACAGCACTACTGGGTGATGTTCAGTAGTGTAGAGGTAGTAACAGCACTACTGGGTGATGTTCAGTAGTGTAGAGGTAGTAACAGCACTACTGGGTGATGTTCAGTAGTGTAGAGGTAGTAACAGCACTACTGGGTGGTGTTCAGTAGTGTAGAGGTAGTAACAGCACTACTGGGTGGTGTTCAGTAGTGTAGAGGTAGTAACAGCACTACTGGGTGGTGTTCAGTAGTGTAGAGGTAGTAACAGCACTACTGGGTGGTGTCCAGTAGTGTAGAGGTAGTAACAGCACTACTGGGTGATGTTCAGTAGTGTAGAGGTAGTAACAGCACTACTGGGTGGTGTCCAGCAGTGTAGAGGTAGTAACAGCACTACTGGGTGGTGTTCAGTAGTGTAGAGGTAGTAACAGCACTACTGGGTGATGTTCAGTGATGTTCAGTAGTGTAGAGGTAGTAACAGCACTACTGGGTGATGTTCAGTAGTGTAGAGGTAGTAACAGCACTACTGGGTGGTGTTCAGTAGTGTAGAGGTAGTAACAGCACTACTGGGTGATGTTCAGTAGTGTAGAGGTAGTAACAGCACTACTGGGTGATGTTCAGTAGTGTAGAGGTAGTAACAGCACTACTGGGTGATGTTCAGTAGTGTAGAGGTAGTAACAGCACTACTGGGTGATGTTCAGTAGTGTAGAGGTAGTAACAGCACTACTGGGTGATGTTCAGCAGTGTAGAGGTAGTAACAGCACTACTGGGTGGTGTTCAGTAGTGTAGAGGTAGTAACAGCACTACTGGGTGGTGTTCAGTAGTGTAGAGGTAGTAACAGCACTACTGGGTGGTGTTCAGTAGTGTAGAGGTAGTAGCAGCACTACTGGGTGGTGTTCAGTAGTGTAGAGGTAGTAACAGCACCACTGGGTGATGTTCAGTAGTGTAGAGGTAGTAACAGCACTACTGGGTGGTGTTCAGTAGTGTAGAGGTAGTAACAGCACTACTGGGTGGTGTTCAGTAGTGTAGAGGTAGTAACAGCACTACTGGGTGGTGTTCAGTGGTGTTCAGTAGTGTAGAGGTAGTAACAGCACTACTGGGTGGTGTTCAGTAGTGTAGAGGTAGTAACAGCACTACTGGGTGGTGTTCAGTAGTGTAGAGGTAGTAACAGCACTACTGGGTGGTGTTCAGTGGTGTTCAGTAGTGTAGAGGTAGTAACAGCACTACTGGGTGGTGTTCAGTAGTGTAGAGGTAGTAACAGCACTACTGGGTGGTGTTCAGTGGTGTTCAGTAGTGTAGAGGTAGTAGCAGCACTACTGGGTGGTGTTCAGTAGTGTAGAGGTAGTAACAGCACTACTGGGTGATGTTCAGTGGTGTTCAGTAGTGTAGAGGTAGTAACAGCACTACTGGGTGATGTTCAGTGGTGTTCAGTAGTGTAGAGGTAGTAACAGCACTACTGGGTGATGTTCAGTGGTGTTCAGTAGTGTAGAGGTAGTAACAGCACTACTGGGTGGTGTTCAGTAGTGTAGAGGTAGTAACAGCACTACTGGGTGATGTTCAGTAGTGTAGAGGTAGTAACAGCACTACTGGGTGGTGTTCAGTAGTGTAGAGGTAGTAACAGCACTACTGGGTGGTGTTCAGTAGTGTAGAGGTAGTAACAGCACTACTGGGTGGTGTTCAGTAGTGTAGAGGTAGTAACAGCACTACTGGGTGGTGTTCAGTAGTGTAGAGGTAGTAACAGCACTACTGGGTGGTGTTCAGTGGTGTTCAGTAGTGTAGAGGTAGTAACAGCACTACTGGGTGATGTTCAGTGATGTTCAGTAGTGTAGAGGTAGTAACAGCACTACTGGGTGATGTTCAGTAGTGTAGAGGTAGTAACAGCACTACTGGGTGGTGTTCAGTAGTGTAGAGGTAGTAACAGCACTACTGGGTGATGTTCAGTAGTGTAGAGGTAGTAACAGCACTACTGGGTGATGTTCAGTAGTGTAGAGGTAGTAACAGCACTACTGGGTGATGTTCAGTAGTGTAGAGGTAGTAACAGCACTACTGGGTGGTGTTCAGTAGTGTAGAGGTAGTAACAGCACTACTGGGTGGTGTTCAGTAGTGTAGAGGTAGTAACAGCACTACTGGGTGGTGTTCAGTAGTGTAGAGGTAGTAACAGCACTACTGGGTGGTGTTCAGTAGTGTAGAGGTAGTAACAGCACTACTGGGTGATGTTCAGTAGTGTAGAGGTAGTAACAGCACTACTGGGTGGTGTTCAGTAGTGTAGAGGTAGTAACAGCACTACTGGGTGGTGTTCAGTAGTGTAGAGGTAGTAACAGCACTACTGGGTGGTGTTCAGTAGTGTAGAGGTAGTAACAGCACTACTGGGTGGTGTTCAGTAGTGTAGAGGTAGTAA
>NW_025746406.1:35000-45000 GCF_021184085.1 Oncorhynchus gorbuscha
TTACCCCCACACAACACTCCAGTATCCCTGCACATTGTAAACATGGTGTTGTACTGACCCTGTATATCATATAGCCTATTCACCTTACCCCACACAACACTCCAGTATCCCTGCACATTGTAAACATGGTGTTGTACTGACCCTGTATATCATATAGCCTATTCACCTTACCTCCACACAACACTCCAGTATCCCTGCACATTGTAAACATGGTGTTGTACTGACCCTGTATATCATATAGCCTATTCACCTTACCCCCCACACAACACTCCAGTATCCCTGCACATTGTAAACATGGTGTTGTACTGACCCTGTATATCATATAGCCTATTCACCTTACCCCCACACAACACTCCAGTATCCCTGCACATTGTAAACATGGTGTTGTACTGACCCTGTATATCATATAGCCTATTCACCTTACCCCCACACAACACTCCAGTATCCCTGCACATTGTAAACATGGTGTTGTACTGACCCTGTATGTTTACTGACATTCACGTTCTTCATATTTCATATTCTTATTTCTCATGTACATTGTTGGGTTTTGAGTTTACAAGAAAGACATTTCACTGCACTTGTGCATGTAACATTAAAGCTTGAATCCGGAACCTTGAAGCTTGAATCCGGAACCTTGAAGATTGAATCCGGAACCTTGAAGCTTGAATCCGGAGCCTTGAAGATTGAATCCGAACCTGAAGCTTGAATCCGAAATCTTGAAGCTTGAATCCGGAACCTTGAAGCTTGAATCCGGAACCTTGAAGATTGAATCCGGAACCTTGAAGCTTGAATCCGGAGCCTTGAAGATTGAATCCGGAACCTTGAAGCTTGAATCCGAAATCTTGAAGCTTGAATCCGGAACCTTGAAGCTTGAATCCGGAACCTTGAAGATTGAATCCGGAACCTTGAAGCTTGAATCCGGAATGGGGATAGAGAGAGAGGCCCAGGATGGGTTTATTCTTCAGGTTTAGTTTCAGAATGAAGCTGTGAAAGATGTGTTCATATGAGCAGTACATTTTCAGTTCAGAGAAATGGCCAGTCTGAAATGGCACCCTATTCCCTATGTAGTGCACTACTTTAGACCAGAGCCATATAGAACCCTATTCCCTATGTAGTGCACTACTTTAGACCAGAGCCATATAGAACCCTATTCCCTATGTAGTGCACTACTTTAGACCCTGCTGAGACACTGTTTTTGCTTTGTCTCTTTACCTGGATAGGGATCAACCACCACACTCTCTGTCCCTCCCTCCCTTTCTCTCCCCCCTCACCCCTCTCCCTCCCTCACCCACCCCTCTCTTTCCCGTCCTCTTCGGTACAACAGAAACGGCCTTTTCTCATGTTATATGTACAGAGCTCTTCAACAAACAGAGAGAGGCAGGACAGCACCCCAAGGGGGCTCCTCCTCCTCTCCTCCTCTCCTTCTCTCCCCTTCCTTTGTCCATCATCCGTGGCCGGGTTAGCGTGCGTCAGCTGAGGATCAGGTTGCTATTGTTGGGCCGGGCCCGGTCCACACCGCCTCCCCAGCTTCAAAGCTCAGTGTCAGGCTGTGTTAGGGGAGATGAGAGGCAGGCCAGGCGGGGCCCAGTGGAGTGTGATGGGCCAGGGGCCGGTAGGGGCCCTGAGGATGACACAGTGTTAGCAGGGCAGCCAGGAAGCCAGACAGCATTGAAACAGGGACAACAGGAGAGGCTGGGGAGGGCCTTGAGAAGTTAGCCGATGTAGATATCAAATCAAATCAACATTTGAAAGAGAGGGGGAAAGGAGAGAGGAAAAGAGGGAGGGAGAGAAAGAGAGATACATGGTTTTTCCTGAGTACGAAATGACTGTACCCAGGGAGTAACAGGTACTATAACCAGTAGTGTAACTAATGACTGTACCCAGGAAGTAACAGGTATATAACCAGTAGTGTAACTAATGACTGTACCCAGGGAGTAACAGGTATATAACCAGTATAACTAATGACTGTACCCAGGGAGTAACAGGTATATAACCAGTAGTGTAACTAATGACTGTACCCAGGGAGTAACAGGTATATAACCAGTATAACTAAGGACTGTACCCAGGGAGTAACAGGTATATAACCAGTATAACTAATGACTGTACCCAGGGAGTAACAGGTATATAACCAGTAGTGTAACTAATGACTGTACCCAGGGAGTAACAGGTATATAACCAGTAGTGTAACTAATGACTGTACCCAGGGAGTAACAGGTATATAACCAGTAGTGTAACTAATGACTGTACCCAGGGAGTAACAGGTATATAACCAGTAGTGTAACTAATGACTGTACCCAGGGAGTAACAGGTATATAACCAGTAGTGTAACTAATGACTGTACCCAGGGAGTAACAGGTATATAACCAGTAGTGTAACTAATGACTGTACCCAGGGAGTAACAGGTATATAACCAGTAGTGTAACTAATGACTGTACCCAGGGAGTAACAGGTATATAACCAGTAGTGTAACTAATGACTGTACCCAGGGAGTAACAGGTATATAACCAGTAGTGTAACTAATGACTGTACCCAGGGAGTAACAGGTAAAGTAATTGGTTACTGTTGAAAGAAGTAATGAGTAAAAGGTCAAATGAAACTTGTTTTCTAACAGCCAGTAGAATGCTGAGCTTTATGACCTAAACTATTCTACACTGAGATGTCTGTCTGTCTGTCTGTCTGTCTGTCTGTCTGTCTGTCTGTCTGTCTGTCTGTCTGTCTGTCTGTCTGTCTGTCTGTCTGTCTGTCTGTCTGTCTGTCTGTCTGTCTGTCTCGCTCTGTCTGTCTGTCTGTCTGTCTGTCTGTCTGTCTGTCTGTCTGTCTGTCTGTCTGTCTGTCTGTCTGTCTGTCTGTCTGTCTGTCTGTCTGTCTGTCTGTCTGTCTGTCTGTCTGTCTGTCCATCTCGCTCTGTCTGTTTTTGGGGTATTCTACACTGAGATGTCTGTCTGTCTGTCTGTCTGTCTGTCTGTCTGTCTGTCTGTCTGTCTGTCTGTCTGTCTGTCTGTCTGTCTGTCTGTCTGTCTGTCTGTCTGTCTGTCTGTCTGTCTGTCTGTCTGTCTGTCTGTCTGTCTGTCTGTCTGTCTGTCTGTCTGTCTGTCTGTCTCTGCTTCTGTTTAATTCCTAACACGTCCAACCCAGTAAATCTTATATGAGTCATTTCTGTTATGTTTTCACTCTGTTGATCTTATCTATTAATCTGAGTTTCTGGAGGCCGGTAGAGGCAGGGCAGCGTTAGCAGAGGTGTTAAAATACCACAGAAGACAACATGATGACGATGATGGAAAGAGGTGTTTTTATTTTAACGTTGTGGTCTGAAGGTTGTGTATCTTTTAAATGTCCTTTCTGAGATCAGAAGTTTATCCTAATATTCTCTCCCTGCAGACACACAGGACATACAGTACTGCTTAGTTTATCTGTGACTCAGTATTCATTTACTTTATTCAACTGTACAAAGAATCATCTACCTTTCCATTTCACATTCATATTATTGTTTTTTTTAATACAGGTTTCATAGAGATAAAATGTGTTTTCCAAAGGGACATGTTGAACGGTTATGTACAGTAGTGGAGGTGCAGGTTGAGAGAGGATGGTGGGGTCAGGAGTCAGCTCACAGGAGGCATAACATCCTCCCCTGGACTCCCAAAGGCCACATCCCCTCCCCAGCTGGAGCTGCTGCTGGCCTGCGCTGCACATCCTCTCTCCTACCAAACACAGCAACTCTTCTCTGCTGCTCACTGCTGAGGTTGTTTTCATGGAATTTAGGATTAAAGTCACTGTCCAGATGTTGTTCATTCATACTATACTCGTATTTCTGGTCAAAGCGTACATTTGATTTTGTTTTTTAACTGTTAATAACCCCCACCTCAAACATGTTTCTCAAAAATACTGTTTCAAAAATGCTTGCTATTTCCTCATAGAATATCATGGCCAATCAGCAGTCTAGAGGAGGATGAGCTGGCCAATCAGCGGTCTACTGGCATTAATATTGTTAATGACCGGTATACTGTACGCCCACACCATTCTGTTGTTGGGGTAAGACCACACCATTCTGTTGTTGGGGTAAGACCACACCATTCTGTTGTTGGGGTAAGCCCACACCATTCTGTAGTTGGGGTAAGACCACACCATTCTGTTGTTGGGGTAAGACCACACCATTCTGTTGTTGGGGTAAGACCACACCATTCTGTTGTTGGGGTAAGACCACACCATTCTGTTGTTGGGGTAAGACCACACCATTCTGTTGTTGGGGTAAGACCACACCATTCTGTTGTTGGGGTAAGACCACACCATTCTGTTGTTGGGGTAAGACCACACCATTCTGTTGTTGGGGTAAGACCACACCATTCTGTTGTTGGGGTAAGACCACACCATTCTGTTGTTGGGGTAAGACCACACCATTCTGTTGTTGGGGTAAGCCCACACCATTCTGTTGTTGGGGTAAGACCACACCATTATGTTGTTGGGGTAAGACCACACCATTCTGTTGTTGGGGTAAGCCCACACCATTCTGTTGTTGGGGTAAGACCACACCATTATGTTGTTGGGGTAAGACCACACCATTATGTTGTTGGGGTAAGACCACACCATTCTGTTGTTGGGGTAAGCCCACACCATTTCAATACAGAAAAGTTGCTTTTTAACAACCTTAATGAGAACATTTTGGAAGAAAAACTAGACATGTGGAAACACTAGAGAGTTACTTTAAATAACAGACGGAGACACAGAAAAACAACTACTACGTGGAGGAATCCACATTGAGCCTCATAATGACATCACAATGAGCTTCTGTTGACTGATTGGTAGGTGGCAGGTGCAGACTGGTGTGTGTCTGTCAGTGTTACATTGTGTGTATTGTCATGATAGGGGTGCTGTATAATAAGCAGGTGTAACCTCTGACCCCTCCTCTGTCTCAACTCAAACATGGACAGACATGCAGCAAAGACAGGATCCCTCCCCTCTATACTACTTCCTCCCTGGTCCCTCCCTCCTCTACATTAGACTCTAATGGACAACCTGGAACATATCCCTCCCCTCTATACTACTTCCTCCCTGGTCCCTCCCTCCCCTCTATACTACTTCCTCCCTGGTCACTCCCTCCTCTACATTAGACTCTAATGGACAACCTGGAACATATCCCTCCCCTCTATACTACTTCCTCCCTGGTCCCTCCCTCCTCTCTACACTACTTCCTCCCTGGTCACTCCCTCCTCTACATTAGACTCTAATGGACAACCTGGAACATATCCCTCCCCTCTATACTACTTCCTCCCTGGTCCCTCCCTCCTCTCTACACTACTTCCTTCCTGGTCACTCCCTCCTCTACATTAGACTCTAATGGACAACCTGGAACATATCCCTCCCCTCTATACTACTTCCTCCCTGGTCACTCCCTCCTCTACATTAGACTCTAATGGACAACCTGGAACATATCCCTCCCCTCTATACTACTTCCTCCCTGGTCCCTCCCTCCTCTCTACACTACTTCCTCCCTGGTCCCTCCCTCCTCTCTACACTACTTCCTCCCTGGTCACTCCCTCCTCTACATTAGACTCTAATGGACAACCTGGAACATATCCCTCCCCTCTATACTACTTCCTCCCTGGTCACTCCCTCCCTCCTCTCTACACTACTTCCTCCCTGGTCACTCCCTCCTCTACATTAGACTCTAATGGACAACCTGGAACATATCCCTCCCCTCTATACTACTTCCTCCCTGGTCACTCCCTCCCTCCTCTCTATACTACTTCCTCCCTGGTCACTCCCTCCCTCCTCTCTACACTACTTCCTCCCTGGTCACTCCCTCCTCTACATTAGACTCTAATGGACAACCTGGAACATATCCCTCCCCTCTATACTACTTCCTCCCTGGTCACACCCTCCTCTACATTAGACTCTAATGGACAACCTGGAACATATCCCTCCCCTCTATACTACTTCCTCCCTGGTCCCTCCCTCCCCTCTATACTACTTCCTCCCTGGTCACTCCCTCCTCTACATTAGACTCTAATGGACAACCTGGAACATATCCCTCCCCTCTATACTACTTCCTCCCTGGTCACTCCCTCCCTCCTCTCTACACTACTTCCTCCCTGGTCACTCCCTCCTCTACATTAGACTCTAATGGACAACCTGGAACATATCCCTCCTCTCTATACTACTTCCTCCCTGGTCCCTCCCTCCTCTACATTAGACTCTAATGGACAACCTGGAACATATCCCTCCCCTCTATACTACTTCCTCCCTGGTCCCTCCCTCCCCTCTATACTACTTCCTCCCTGGTCCCTCCCTCCTCTCTACACTACTTCCTCCCTGGTCCCTCCCTCCTCTCTATACTACATCCTCCCTGGTCCCTCCCTCCCCTCTATACTACTTCCTCCCTGGTCCCTCCCTCCCCTCTATACTACTTCCTCCCTGGTCCCTCCCTCCTCTCTATACTACTTCCTCCCTGGTCCCTCCCTCCTCTCTATACTACTTCCTCCCTGGTCCCTCCCTCCTCACTGAGTGTGTGTATGTTTATGTGTGTTTCTCCTCAGGCAGCCAGGGAGCAGTAGTAGATGTGGGAGGAGGAAAGGCCTGACATCACTAAAGGCCTGACATCACTAAAGGCCTGACATCACTAAAGGCCTGAGATAGATGGGACACAGACAGGACAGTGGGGGGTTAAATATACAGTTGAAGTTGGAAGTTTACCTACACTTAGGTTGGAGTCATTAAAACTCGTTTTTCAACCACCCCAAACATTTCTTGTTAACAAACTATAGTTTTGGCAAGTCCGTTAGGACATCTGCTTTGTGCATGACCCAAGTAATTTTTCCAACAATAGTTCACAGACAGATTATTTCACTTATAATTACAATTACAATTATAATATCACAATTACATTGGGTCAGAAGTTTACATACACTAAGTTGACTGTGCCTTTAAACAGCTTGGAAAATTCCCGAAAACGATGTCATGGCTTTAGAAGCTTCTGATAGGCTTATTTACATCATTTGAGTCATTTGGAGGTGTACCTGTGGATGTATTTCAAGGCCTACCTTCAAACTCAGTGCCTCTTTGCTTGACATCATGGGGAAATCAAAATAAATCAGCTAAGACCTCAAAAAGAAATTGGAGACCTCCACAAGTCTGGTTCATCCTTGGGAGCAATTTCCAAATGCCTGAAAGTAGCACATTCACCCAATAGATATGGGATAGAGTGTCTCTAATATGGTCATACACTTGGCAGGAGGTTAGGAAGTGCAGCTCAGTTTCCACCTCATTTTGTGGGCAGTGAGCACATAGCCTGTCTTCTCTTGAGAGTCAGTTCTGCCTCCGGCAGCCTCTCTCGATTGCAGGGCTCTGCTCCCTGACTCTGTACATAGTCAAAGATTTCCTTAATTTTGGGTCAGTCACAGTGGTCACGTATTCTGTCACTGTGCTCTCCCTGTTCAGGGCCAAATAGCATTAGTGCAGGGTGAATACATGGTCTGTTTTACAGTCATTTGGTAAAAAGCTGACATTTGTTCAGTACATCGTTGTTTTCACTGAGGAAATGTACGAGTCTGCTGTTAATGATAATGCAGAGGATTTTCCCAAGGTTGCTGTTGACGCATATCCCATGGTAGTTATTGGGGTCAAATTTGTCTCCACTTTTGTGGATTTGGGTGATCAGTCCTCGGTTCCAAATATTGGTATGATGTTAAAGATGTAACGCCAGGGTAGTGGGTTCGATTCCCAGGATCACCCATACGTAGAATGTATGCACACATGACTGTAAGTCGGGGTACTGTCTGTTTTTTTCTGTTTTGTGTGTCTGTGCCAGACAGAACTGTTTCGTTTGTGCTCGTTGTTATTTCTGTTATTTCAGTGTTCAGTTCAAATTAAAGGTATGAACACGTCCCACGCTGCACCTTGGTCCTCCTTCCAACAGCCGTTACAGATCTGAAGGAAATATGTCTCTGATATGGTCATACATTTGGCAGGAGGTTAGGAAGTGCTGCTCGGTTTCCACCTCATTTTGTAGCCTGTCTTCTCTTGAGAGCCAGGTCTGCCAACAGCAGCCTCTCTCAATAGCAAGGCTATGCTCACTTAGTCTGTACATAGTCAAGGAATTTCTTAAGTTTGGGTCAGTCACAGTGGTCAGGTATTTTCTCACTGTGTCTCTGTTCAGGGCCAAATACCATTCCAGGTTGCTCAGTTTTTTGGGTTAATACTTTTCGATGTGTCAAGTAAATATCTTTTTGTTTTGTCTTGATTTGGGTCTAATTGTGTTGCTGTCCTGGGGGTCTGTGTGTTTGTGAGCAGAGTCCCCATACTGTGGGCTTCCCGAGTGGCGCAGCGGTCTAAGACACTGCATCGCAGTGCTAAAGACGTCACAACAGATCTGGGTTTGATCCTGGGTTCTGTCGCAGCCGCCCACGACCGAATCACCACACAATTGGTCCAGCGTTGGTCAGGTTAGGGGAGAGTTTTGCCAGCAGGGATGTCCTTGTCCCATTGCGCTCTACCGACTCCTTGTCGTGGCCAGTCGTCCGCAATGCTGACTTCGATTGGTCCAGCGTTGGTCAGGTTAGGGGAGAGTTTGGCCAGCTGGGATGTCCTTGTCCCATTGCGCTCTACCGACTCCTTGTCGTGGCCAGTCGTCCGCACGCTGACCTCGGTCGCCAGCTGTATGGTGTTTCCTCTGACACATTTACATTTACATTTAAGTCATTTAGCAGACGCTCTTATCCAGAGCGACTTGTGCTTCCGGGTTAATAAGTGTGTCAAGAAGCAGTGTGGCTTGGCGGTTGTGTTTCAGAGGACGATGGGACAAGACTGTAACTACCAATTGGATATGACGAAATTTGGGAGAAAAATGGGCACTCAGAAGAGGACACTGTTAGAAGGGGACACTCCTGCAGGTTCATCTCTATGTAGGTCTGGGCTTTGCTATAGCAAGTTTGAGAATCACTTATTTTTAGGTGATTGTAGAAGTGAATTGCTGTTTTCTGGATTTTGATCATTAACGGGAATCATCCTAATTCTGCTCTGCATGGCATTATGGGGGATATTTTTGCAGAATCCTGCATGCAGTCTCAATTTGGTGTTTTGTCATATTTTGTGAATTATTGGTTGGTGAGCGGACCCCAGACCTCACTACCATAATGGGCAATGGGTTCTATAACTGATTCAAGTATCTTAAACAAGATCCTAATTGGTATGTCGAATTTTATAGTGCACTATATATAGGGAATAGGGCTCTGGTCTACAGAAGTGCACTATATAGGGAATAGGGCTCTGGTCTAAAGTAGTGCTCTATATAGGGAATAGGGCTCTGGTCTAAAGTAGTGCACTATATAGGGAATAGGGCTCTGGTCTATAGTAGTGCACCCTGTAGGGAATAGGGCTCTGGTCTACAGTAGTGTACTATATAGGGAATAGGGCTCTGGTCTACAGAAGTGCACTATATAGGGAATAGGGCTCTGGTCTATAGTAGTGCACCCTGTAGGGAATAGGGCTCTGGTCTACAGTAGTATACTATATAGGGAATAGGGCTCTGGTCTACAGTAGTGTACTATATAGGGAATAGGGCTCTGGTCTACAGTAGTGTGCCCTGTAGGGAATAGGGCTCTGGTCTAAAGTAGTGCACTATATAGGGAATAGGGCTCTGGTCTACAGTAGTGTACTATATAGGGAATAGGGCTCTGGTCTACAGTAGTGTACTATATAGGGAATAGGGCTCTGGTCTAAAGTAGTGTACTATATAGGGAATAGGGCTCTGGTCTACAGTAGTGTACTATATAGGGACTAGGGCTCTGGTCTACAGAAGTGCACTATATAGGGAATAGGGCTCTGGTCTACAGTAGTGTACTATATAGGGAATAGGGCTCTGGTCTAAAGTAGTGCACTATATAGGGAATAGGGCTCTGGTCTAAAGTAGTGCACTATATAGGGAATAGGGCTCTGGTCTATAGTAGTGCACCCTGTAGGGAATAGGGCTCTGGTCTACAGTAGTGTACTATATAGGGAATAGGGCTCT
>NW_025746406.1:52500-62500 GCF_021184085.1 Oncorhynchus gorbuscha
GTGATTAACTGTGACTAATAGTGATTAACGGTGATTAACTGTGACTAATCGTGATTAACGGTGACTAACTGTGACTAACTGTGACTAATTGTGACTAACGGTGATTAACTGTGACTAACTGTGACTAATCGTGACTAACGGTGATTAACTGAGACTAATAGTGATTAACAGTGATTAACTGTGACTAATAGTGATTAACGGTGATTAACTGTGACTAATCGTGATTAACTGTGACTAACTGTGACTAATCGTGACTAACGGTGATTAACTGTGACTAATAGTGATTAACAGTGATTAACTGTGACTAATAGTGATTAACGGTGATTAACTGTGACTAATCGTGATTAACGGTGACCAACTGTGACTAACTGTGACTAATCGTGACTAACTGTGAGTGATAGTGATTAACGGTGATTAACTGTGACTAACTGTGACTAATAGTGATTAACTGTGACTAACTGTGACTAATAGTGATTAACTGTGACTAACTGTGACTAACTGTGACTAATAGTGATTAACTGTGACTAACTGTGACTAATAGTGATTAACAGTGATTAACTGTGACTAATAGTGATTAACGGTGATTAACTGTGACTAACTGTGACTAATAGTGATTAACAGTGACTAACTGTGACTAATCGTGATTAACGGTGACTAACTGTGACTAATAGTGACTAACTGTGATTAACTGTGACTGTGTTTTATGGAATCATTCTCATTATGTAGACTTACTATATGACTTTCTATGTTCTTGTCATCGTTCTATGAGTCTCTAAAAATCTGGAGTGCAGAAGTCTATGACAGTCTCCCCTCAGACCCCCTGTGTGTTGACTGACAGCAGCAGACATCTCTAGACACCAGGGTCTTAGACCACTGTGATGGAATGGAACCAGTGTCTTAGACCACTGTGATGGAATGGAACCAGGGTCTTAGACCACTGTGATACAGTCTGAATGGAACCAGGGTCTTAGACCACTGTGATGGAATGGAACCAGGGTCTTAGACCACTGTGATACAGTCTGAATGGAACCAGGGTCTTAGACCACTGTGATACAGTCTGGAATGGAACCAGGGTCTTAGACCACTGTGATACAGTCTGGAATGAAACCAGGGTCTTAGACCACTGTGATACAGTCTGAATGGAACCAGGGTCTTAGACCACTGTGATACAGTCTGGAATGGAACCAGGGTCTTAGACCACTGTGATACAGTCTGGAATGGAACCAGGGTCTTAGACCACTGTGATGGAATGGAACCAGGGTCTTAGACCACTGTGATACAGTCTGGAATGGAACCAGGGTCTTAGACCACTGAGATACAGTCTGAATGGAACCAGGGTCTAAGACCACTGTGATACAGTCTGAATGAAACCAGGGTCTTAGACCACTGTGATACAGTCTGAATGAAACCAGGGTCTTAGACCACTGTGATACAGTCTGGAATGGAACCAGGGCCTTAGACCACTGTGATACAGTCTGAAATGGAACCAGGGTCTTAGACCACTGTGATACAGTCTGGAATGGAACCAGGGCCTTAGACCACTGTGATACAGTCTGGAATGGAACCAGGGCCTTAGACCACTGTGATACAGTCTGGAATGGAACCAGGGCCTTAGACCACTGTGATACAGTCTGGAATGGAACCAGGGTCTTAGACCACTGTGATACAGTCTGGAATGGAACCAGGGCCTTAGACCACTGTGATACAGTCTGGAATGGAACCAGGGTCTTAGACCACTGTGATACAGTCTGGAATGGAACCAGGGTCTTAGACCACTGTGATACAGTCTGGAATGGAACCAGGACCTTAGACCACTGTGATACAGTCTGGAATGGAACCAGGGTCTTAGACCACCGTGATCCAGTCTGAATGGAACCAGGGTCTTAGACCACTGTGATACAGTCTGAATGGAACCAGGGTCTTAGACCACTGTGATACAGTCTGGAATGGAACCAGGGTCTTAGACCACTGTGATACAGTCTGAATGGAACCAGGGTCTTAGACCACTGTGATACAGTCTGAATGGAACCAGGGCCTTAGACCACTGTTATACAGTCTGGAATGGAACCAGGGTCTTAGACCACTGTGATACAGTCTAAATGGAACCAGGGCCTTAGACCACTGTGATGGAATGGAACCAGGGCCTTAGACCACTGTGATACAGTCTGGAATGGAACCAGGGTCTTAGACCACTGTGATACAGTCTGGAATGGAACCAGGGTCTTAGACCACTGTGATACAGTCTGAAATGAAACCAGGGTCTTAGACCACTGTGATGGAATGGAACCAGGGCCTTAGACCACTGTGATACAGTCTGGAATGGAACCAGGGTCTTAGACCACTGTGAAACAGTCTGGAATGGAACCAGGGTCTTAGACCACTGTGATGGAATGGAACCAGGGCCTTAGACCACTGTGATGGAATGGAACCAGGGTCTTAGACCACTGTGATACAGTCTGGAATGGAACCAGGGTCTTAGACCACTGTGATGGAATGGAACCAGGGTCTTAGACCACTGTGATACAGTCTGAATGGAACCAGGGTCTTAGACCACTGTGATGGAATGGAACCAGGGCCTTAGACCACTGTGATGGAATGGAACCAGGGTCTTAGACCACTGTGATACAGTCTAAATGGAACCAGGGTCTTAGACCACTGTGATACAGTCTGGATGGAACCAGGGTCTTAGATCACTGTGATACAGTCTGGAATGGAACCAGGGTCTTAGACCACTGTGATACAGTCTGAATGGAACCAGGGTCTTAGACCACTGTGATACAGTCTGGAATGGAACCAGGGTCTTAGACCACTGTGATACAGTCTGGAATGGAACCAGGGTCTTAGACCACTGTGATGGAATGGAACCAGGGTCTTAGACCACTGTGATACAGTCTGGAATGGAACCAGGGTCTTAGACCACTGTGATACAGTCTGAATGGAACCAGGGTCTTAGACCACTGTGATACAGTCTGGAATGGAACCAGGGTCTTAGACCACTGTGATGGAATGGAACCAGGGTCTTAGACCACTGTGATACAGTCTGGAATGGAACCAGGGTCTTAGACCACTGTGATACAGTCTGGAATGGAACCAGGGTCTTAGACCACTGTGATACAGTCTGAATGGAACCAGGGTCTTAGACCACTGTGATACAGTCTAAATGGAACCAGGGTCTTAGACCACTGTGATACAGTCTGGATGGAACCAGGGTCTTAGACCACTGTGATACAGTCTGGAATGGAACCAGGGTCTTAGACCACTGTGATACAGTCTGAATGGAACCAGGGTCTTAGACCACTGTGATACAGTCTGGAATGGAACCAGGGTCTTAGACCACTGTGATACAGTCTGAATGGAACCAGGGTCTTAGACCACTGTGATACAGTCTGAATGGAACCAGGGTCTTAGACCACTGTGATACAGTCTGGAATGGAACCAGGGTCTTAGACCACTGTGATGGAATGGAACCAGGGTCTTAGACCACTGTGATGGAATGGAACCAGGGTCTTACACTACTGTGATGGAATGGAACCAGGGTCTTAGACCACTGTGATGGAATGGAACCAGGGTCTTAGACTACTGTGATACAGTCTGGAATGGAACCAGGGTCTTAGACCACTGTGATGGAATGGAACCAGGGTCTTAGACCACTGTGATGGAATGGAACCAGGGTCTTAGACCACTGTGATACAGTCTGAATGGAACCAGGGTCTTAGACCACTGTGATACAGTCTGAATGGAACCAGGGTCTTAGATCACTGTGATACAGTCTGGAATGGAACCAGGGTCTTAGACCACTGTGATACAGTCTGAATGGAACCAGGGTCTTAGACCACTGTGATACAGTCTAAATGGAACCAGGGTCTTAGACCACTGTGATACAGTCTGGATGGAACCAGGGTCTTAGACCACTGTGATACAGTCTGGAATGGAACCAGGGTCTTAGACCACTGTGATACAGTCTGAATGGAACCAGGGTCTTAGACCACTGTGATACAGTCTGGAATGGAACCAGGGTCTTAGACCACTGTGATACAGTCTGAATGGAACCAGGGTCTTAGACCACTGTGATACAGTCTGAATGGAACCAGGGTCTTAGACCACTGTGATACAGTCTGGAATGGAACCAGGGTCTTAGACCACTGTGATGGAATGGAACCAGGGTCTTAGACCACTGTGATGGAATGGAACCAGGGTCTTAGACCACTGTGATACAGTCTGGAATGGAACCAGGGTCTTAGACTACTGTGATGGAATGGAACCAGGGTCTTAGACCACTGTGATGGAATGGAACCAGGGTCTTAGACTACTGTGATACAGTCTGGAATGGAACCAGGGTCTTAGACCACTGTGATGGAATGGAACCAGGGTCTTAGACCACTGTGATGGAATGGAACCAGGGTCTTAGACCACTGTGATACAGTCTGAATGGAACCAGGGTCTTAGACCACTGTGATACAGTCTGAATGGAACCAGGGTCTTAGACCACTGTGATACAGTCTGAATGGAACCAGGGTCTTAGACCACTGTGATACAGTCTGAAATGGAACCAGGGCCTTAGACCACTGTGATACAGTCTGAATGGAACCAGGGTCTTAGACCACTGTGATACAGTCTGAAATGGAACCAGGGTCTTAGACCACTGTGATACAGTCTGAATGGAACCAGGGTCTTAGACCACTGTGATACAGTCTGGAATGGAACCAGGGTCTTAGACCACTGTGATACAGTCTGGAATGGAACCAGGGTCTTAGACCACTGTGATACAGTCTGGAATGGAACCAGGGCCTTAGACCACTGTGATACAGTCTGAATGGAACCAGGGTCTTAGACCACTGTGATACAGTCTAAATGGAACCAGGGCCTTAGACCACTGTGATACAGTCTGGAATGGAACCAGGGTCTTAGACCACTGTGATGGAATGGAACCAGGGTCTTAGACCACTGTGATACAGTCTGGAATGGAACCAGGGTCTTAGACCACTGTGATACAGTCTGAATGGAACCAGGGTCTTAGACCACTGTGATACAGTCTGGAATGGAACCAGGGTCTTAGACCACTGTGATGGAATGGAACCAGGGTCTTAGACCACTGTGATACAGTCTGGAATGGAACCAGGGTCTTAGACCACTGTGATACAGTCTGGAATGGAACCAGGGTCTTAGACCACTGTGATACAGTCTGAATGGAACCAGGGTCTTAGACCACTGTGATACAGTCTGGAATGGAACCAGGGTCTTAGACCACTGTGATACAGTCTGGAATGGAACCAGGGTCTTAGACCACTGTGATGGAATGGAACCAGGGTCTTAGACCACTGTGATGGAATGGAACCAGGGTCTTAGACCACTGTGATACAGTCTGTAATGGAACCAGGGTCTTAGACCACTGTGATACAGTCTAAATGGAACCAGGGTCTTAGACCACTGTGATACAGTCTGGAATGAAACCAGGGTCTTAGACCACTGTGATACAGTCTGGAATGGAACCAGGGTCTTAGACCACTGTGATACAGTCTGAATGGAACCAGGGTCTTAGACCACTGTGATACAGTCTGGAATGGAACCAGGGTCTTAGACCACTGTGATACAGTCTGAATGGAACCAGGGTCTTAGACCACTGTGATACAGTCTGAATGGAACCAGGGTCTTAGACCACTGTGATACAGTCTGGAATGGAACCAGGGTCTTAGACCACTGTGATGGAATGGAACCAGGGTCTTAGACCACTGTGATGGAATGGAACCAGGGTCTTAGACCACTGTGATACAGTCTGGAATGGAACCAGGGTCTTAGACTACTGTGATGGAATGGAACCAGGGTCTTAGACCACTGTGATGGAATGGAACCAGGGTCTTAGACTACTGTGATACAGTCTGGAATGGAACCAGGGTCTTAGACCACTGTGATGGAATGGAACCAGGGTCTTAGACCACTGTGATGGAATGGAACCAGGGTCTTAGACCACTGTGATACAGTCTGAATGGAACCAGGGTCTTAGACCACTGTGATACAGTCTGAATGGAACCAGGGTCTTAGACCACTGTGATACAGTCTGAATGGAACCAGGGTCTTAGACCACTGTGATACAGTCTGAAATGGAACCAGGGCCTTAGACCACTGTGATACAGTCTGAATGGAACCAGGGTCTTAGACCACTGTGATACAGTCTGAAATGGAACCAGGGTCTTAGACCACTGTGATACAGTCTGAATGGAACCAGGGTCTTAGACCACTGTGATACAGTCTGGAATGGAACCAGGGTCTTAGACCACTGTGATACAGTCTGGAATGGAACCAGGGTCTTAGACCACTGTGATACAGTCTGGAATGGAACCAGGGCCTTAGACCACTGTGATACAGTCTGAATGGAACCAGGGTCTTAGACCACTGTGATACAGTCTAAATGGAACCAGGGCCTTAGACCACTGTGATACAGTCTGGAATGGAACCAGGGTCTTAGACCACTGTGATGGAATGGAACCAGGGTCTTAGACCACTGTGATACAGTCTGGAATGGAACCAGGGTCTTAGACCACTGTGATACAGTCTGAATGGAACCAGGGTCTTAGACCACTGTGATACAGTCTGGAATGGAACCAGGGTCTTAGACCACTGTGATGGAATGGAACCAGGGTCTTAGACCACTGTGATACAGTCTGGAATGGAACCAGGGTCTTAGACCACTGTGATACAGTCTGGAATGGAACCAGGGTCTTAGACCACTGTGATACAGTCTGAATGGAACCAGGGTCTTAGACCACTGTGATACAGTCTGGAATGGAACCAGGGTCTTAGACCACTGTGATACAGTCTGGAATGGAACCAGGGTCTTAGACCACTGTGATGGAATGGAACCAGGGTCTTAGACCACTGTGATGGAATGGAACCAGGGTCTTAGACCACTGTGATACAGTCTGTAATGGAACCAGGGTCTTAGACCACTGTGATACAGTCTAAATGGAACCAGGGTCTTAGACCACTGTGATACAGTCTGGAATGAAACCAGGGTCTGTAGTGACTCCTCTAGAACTGAGATGCAGGGTCTTAGACCGCTGTGATACAGTCTGGAATGGAACCAGGGTCTTAGACCACTGTGATACAGTCTGGAATGGAACCAGGGTCTTAGACCACTGTGATACAGTCTGAATGGAACCAGGGTCTTAGACCACTGTGATACAGTCTGGAATGGAACCAGGGTCTTAGACCACTGTGATGGAATGGAACCAGGGTCTTAGACCACTGTGATACAGTCTGGAATGGAACCAGGGTCTTAGACCACTGTGATACAGTCTGGAATGGAACCAGGGTCTTAGACCACTGTGATGGAATGGAACCAGGGTCTTAGACCACTGTGATGGAATGGAACCAGGGTCTTAGACCACTGTGATACAGTCTGTAATGGAACCAGGGTCTTAGACCACTGTGATACAGTCTAAATGGAACCAGGGTCTTAGACCACTGTGATACAGTCTGGAATGAAACCAGGGTCTGTAGTGACTCCTCTAGAACTGAGATGCAGGGTCTTAGACCGCTGTGATACAGTCTGGAATGGAACCAGGGTCTTAGACCACTGTGATACAGTCTGGAATGGAACCAGGGTCTTAGACCACTGTGATACAGTCTGAATGGAACCAGGGTCTTAGACCACTGTGATACAGTCTGGAATGGAACCAGGGTCTTAGACCACTGTGATGGAATGGAACCAGGGTCTTAGACCACTGTGATACAGTCTGGAATGGAACCAGGGTCTTAGACCACTGTGATACAGTCTGGAATAGAACCAGGGTCTGTAGTGACTCCTCTACTACTGAGATGCAGGGCTTTAGACTGCTGCACCACTCAGGAGCCCAATAAAACATTAGACCCAGTGAACCATGATAACCTCCTAATAAACCTGACATCTCCACCATTGACCCCTACCATTCCCACGGCCCCTACCTTTCTCATAAACCTGTCACCTCTATTACCAGGGCTGTCACCACTCACAGCTGTATACGCACGCACGCACGCACGCACGCACGCACGCACGCACGCACGCACGCACGCACACACACACACACACACACACACACACACACAGGTATCACCTTCAGAGTGAATGGGTGACACCACCATCGGAACTGTGTGTTTCCGACAGCGAGCTCCCCTTACAGGGAGAATGAGACCTATTGAGAGGGTGCCATGAGATGTTAAAGACCCCTCTGTCTGCATCAGACTGACCGGAGCTCTGACAACCACAGTACCACTCTGGAGTATCTAGATGACAAACAGGAGTTGTAGTGTTCTCACTGGCTCAGGCTGTAGAGTTCTCACTAGGCAGGCTCAGGCTGTAGAGTTCTCACTAGGCAGGCTCAGGCTGTAGAGTTCTCACTGGCTCAGGCTGTAGAGTTCTCACTGGCTCAGGCTGTAGAGTTCTCACTGGCTCAGGCTGTAGAGTTCTCACTGGCTCAGGCTGTAGAGTTCTCACTAGGCAGGCTCAGGCTGTAGAGTTCTCACTGGCCCAGGCTGTAGAGTTCTCACTAGGCAGGCTCAGGCTGTAGAGTTCTCACTAGGCAGGCTCAGGCTGTGGAGTTCTCACTGGCCCAGGCTGTAGAGTTCTCACTGACTCAGGCTGTAGAGTTCTCACTAGGCTCAGGCTGTAGAGTTCTCACTGGCTCAGGCTGTAGAGTTCTCACTGGCTCAGGCTGTAGAGTTCTCACTCAGCTCGGGCTGTAGAGTTCTCACTGGCTCAGGCTGTAGAGTTCTCACTAGGCAGGCTCAGGCTGTAGAGTACTCACTAGCTCAGGATGTAAAGTTCTCACTGGCTCAGGCTGTAGAGTTCTCACTGGCTCAGGCTGAGTTCTCACTAGGCAGGCTCAGGCTGTAGAGTACTCACTGGCTCAGGCTGTAGAGTTCTCACTAGGCTCAGGCTGTAGAGTTCTCACTAGGCAGGCTCAGGCTGTACAGTTCTCACTGGCCCAGGCTGTAGAGTTCTCACTGACTCAGGCTGTAGAGTTCTCACTAGGCAGGCTCAGGCTGTAGAGTACTCACTGGCTCAGGCTGTAGAGTTCTCACTAGGCTCAGGCTGTAGAGTTCTCACTAGGCTCAGGCTGTAGAGTTCTCACTAGGCAGGCTCAGGCTGTAGAGTTCTCACTAGGCTCAGGCTGTAGAGTTCTCACTAGGCAGGCTCAGGCTGTACAGTTCTCACTGGCTCAGGCTGTACAGTTCTCACTGGCTCAGGCTGTACAGTTCTCACTGGCTCAGGCTGTACAGTTCTCACTGGCTCAGGCTGTACAGTTCTCACTGGCTCAGGCTGTAGAGTTCTCACTGGCTCAGGCTGTACAGTTCTCACTGGCTCAGGCTGTAGAGTTCTCACTGGCTCAGGCTGTACAGTTCTCACTGGCTCAGGCTGTAGAGTTCTCACTGGCTCAGGCTGTAGAGTTCTCACTGGCTCAGGCTGTAGAGTTCTCACTGGCTCAGGCTGTAGAGTTCTCACTGGCTCAGGCTGTAGAGTTCTCACTAGGCAGGCTCAGGCTGTAGAGTTCTCACTGGCCCAGGCTGTAGAGTTCTCACTAGGCAGGCTCAGGCTGTAGAGTTCTCACTAGGCAGGCTCAGGCTGTGGAGTTCTCACTGGCCCAGGCTGTAGAGTTCTCACTAGGCAGGCTCAGGCTGTAGAGTTCTCACTGGCCCAGGCTGTAGAGTTCTCACTAGGCAGGCTCAGGCTGTAGAGTTCTCACTAGGCAGGCTCAGGCTGTGGAGTTCTCACTGGCCCAGGCTGTAGAGTTCTCACTGACTCAGGCTGTAGAGTTCTCACTAGGCTCAGGCTGTAGAGTTCTCACTGGCTCAGGCTGTAGAGTTCTCACTGGCTCAGGCTGTAGAGTTCTCACTCAGCTCGGGCTGTAGAGTTCTCACTGGCTCAGGCTGTAGAGTTCTCACTAGGCAGGCTCAGGCTGTAGAGTACTCACTAGCTCAGGATGTAAAGTTCTCACTGGCTCAGGCTGTAGAGTTCTCACTGGCT